>NC_081778.1:29371128-29671128 GCF_963082965.1 Carassius carassius
AGAAAACTTCCATTTGCCCATGAAGACGATGATGGTTGTCCAGTCGTTGAAGATATGCCTTGAAGCAAGTCTAAAATAAAACTTAAGCCAGCCACTTCTGTTGAGCGCGCAGTGTTCTGAGATGATGCCGAACGACCACTGAATATGACGTCAGCATCAAACATACGTTGAGACGGAGACGAAAGATCTTTGATTATGTGCCCAGAAATGCTAAAGCCCATATTTAAACGAACTAACGCGAACGCAGATAGAATTTCAATCAGAATAGGACACCTGATAGTCTGAAAAAATAATACCTAATTTGGAAAAAAATAAAACCTCTGAGACCACATTTAACACTTTTAATGGCCTTAAATTTGACAATTTTTATTTATCACTTTTTAATGCTTTTTAAAACCCCGCGGACACCCTGACTTAACCATGTATATTTTACAATAAAAGAGTTACAGTAACAGAAATCAGTTTGTTACATTAAAAAAGATAATTTCCTTTCAACTGCTTCAGTAGCTAGCAAATGCTAACTATTACTTCAAAAGTGTAGCTTAACTATTTAAACAGCATGTATGACTGATTTGGCTGAAATAAGGAAAATATCTCAAGAAGAACTAACTTCAGAATGGATCGATTGGAACCGACTTCTGAAGGGAGTCTTAAAAAACATTTGCCAAAGCTTCAATACTCAGAGCTGCTTTTGAGGAATTTAGTCGCAAACACAGCTAATTTACTATATGTGGAATAAGCTTCTATATTTCAAAACTTTTTATGATAAAAATGTTACAGAAACAGAAGATTTGTTCGTTAAATTGAAGAAGTATCTACTGCTCCTAAAACTGCTTTAGTAAAAGCTAAATATTAAGCTAGCTAGCCACTAGTAAAAGCTAACTATTCCTTCAAAAGTGTAGCTTGAATGTTTAGACAACATGAAGAAATAAAGACCATTAGGAAACTAGACGAATTTCAACGAGCAGTTAACTAACTAAAAGTAGAAATAATCTTGTATGTTTGATCACTTTTTACAATAAAAATGTTACAAAAATTGAAAAATATGCGGCCCCTAAAAATGTTTCAATGTACAGTAACTAAACAGTAATAGCCTACTACTACTTTAAAAGAGCAGTTTGGCTTTAAACTGAGTAGTTTGTGTCTTGGGAAGCAACAATTTCAAAGCAGTTTCCCAAACACTGTTCTTAGCTCCCAAAAAAACAGCTGAAAATATCAGAAGCTGAACGCTTGAGCTGGGAGAAGATCAGGGATTTATTATATATGTGATACACTGTTCAGAAGCAGATACTCATGCAGGAGAACCATAGCGGCATCATCATTTCATCTGAAATCAACTTCTCATCATCTTCACTCCGATTGTTGTTGTTTTTGAAAATTGATGCCGCAGTCTTCTCGCCAGGGTACAGGATCCTGTCAGACGCCATCAGTCATAGAGCGCCTCTAATGTTTAGATTGTGGCTCTCATATGGATACCATAAACACATTCATCACATCTGTAGTTACAGCAGAATCACAACATTGATAACTCAACCATCGGAGGATGGCACCTGCTGATAGAGGACTGCAATAGTAACAAACAACTGGTTTTACTCAGGATTCTGCAATCTTTCAGCTTTGTGTTTTTATAATTGCATGTCAAAGGAATAGCTCATCCAAAAATGAATGAAATAAATGGATAAAACTGATAAAACTTTTTTTTTTCTTAAAACAGCCTAGAGGAGACTATACAGGGCCAAATGTATTTCAGTAAATTAGTACAATTAGTATGTTTCATTCCATAAAACATATTGTAATTACAGAATACAATGGTGGTACGGGACAAGTTCGTTTTTCTTTCTCTATTTGTCACTTCCTGGCAAATCCATAGAGCTTTTTAGCACAAGTGCAAAAATAAATAAATAAATACACAAATACATAAATAAATAAAAATTGCCACTGATGCATGTTATGTGCGCAATTATTTCTATTCAATTGCTGTGCATTTAATTAATATAAAAATGAGATAAAACAACATTTAAGTGTTTAAGAAAACAAAAAGTATCACATTCTGGAAAACTGATGAAAAATTATAATGGAAATGGAATCTAAAGCCACTGGGGAAACCACTAAATGTAATAAATTACTTTATTACATTTTACATTAAGTCATTTAGCAGAAGCTTTATGCAAAGCGACTTACATATTAGGACAATGGAAGCAATCAAAATCAACAAAAGAGCAATGATATATAAGTGCTATAACAAGTCTCAGTTAGCTTAATCGCAGTAGCAAGGGCTTTTAAATAATATAATAAATAAAAAGAAAACTGATAGAATAGAAAAAGAATACAGCAAGCTGGAGCACATAAGTCTGAAGTAATTAATTTAGGTAAATGGGTGCAGAGCCAGTGCTGGTTTTATATGCAAACATCAATGCCTTGAATTTTATGCAAGCAGCTATTGGTAACCACTTTTGGGAACGTTACTTTAAAAAAGTAATTAGTTATAGTTACTCACTACTTGTTCCAAAAATTAACTGAGTTAGTAACTGAATTACTCTATAATAAAAGTAACTCGTTACCAGGGAAAGTAACTATTTGCGTTACTGTATAAAAAAAAAGTTGCTATATGTCAAATGTTTTTTTTTTTTTAGCAGTTTTTACAAGTCCGTTGAAATGAGTAGAACAGACAGGTGTTCGTACATAACTTTTGATATTTATTGCACGTCAATAAATATCAAAATATCAACAGACAGCAAGAGTTTTATCCTGCACTTCAAGTATTATCTTTGTAAGAAAAGTGTTTTTGGCCACTAGCTTTGTAGATGCGTGTGTCACACATTACATGCACGTTCTTGCCTTTGACCACAATGAATTTGAAGTAGTGCTTATAATGCCAACTTTTCATCGGATTGCTCCTGACTCGCCATTTCTGCTGCTGCGAATCTCTGTGTAGCTGTTGCGTGTGTGTGTGTGTGTGTTTGTGTGTGTGTGTTTGGCGCCACTGGCGCATGTGCCTGCATGTGTGCCGGCATGTGTGTAAAAACACTGGCTCTGATTGGCTACCATGAAACACATGACTCTGCCTTAGCCAATCATAATCGCTTATCTCGTTATTAACCCACCTGCTCACTCTCTGTGTGAGCCAGGGGTGCGTTCGGATTGCATAGTTTATTAAATCAATGCATAGTAACGCACCACATTTAACGTTCAGTAATGTTAACGGCGTTTTAACGACGGGAAAAGTAATTAGTTAGATTACCCCGTTACTGAAAAAATAACGTTGTTACCTAAGGCTGTTCTTTTAAACGCTGTTATTCCAAACACTGTTGGTAACCAGTGCAAATTGATAAACAGAGTTGTGACGTGCATTCTTTTTAGCTCATAAAAAATTGATCTGGCAGCTGTGTTCCTGTCACACACCTGGACTCATTTTGTGTGTTTTTGCCCCTGTGACCCAGTTTCTGTCTTCCGTGTTCGGTTTGATTAGTTCCCAGGTGTGTCTATTCTATTTCCCCATGTGTTCCATGTCCCGGTTAATTTAGTCATGCCATCCACCTGTGTTTTCCCAATTATCGTTTGTATAAAAGCCTTGTCCTTTCAGTTCTGTTTTGTCGGGTCTACTCGTCTACTAGTTACTTGTCTACTTGTCCATTTGTTACTCGTTACTAGTCACTTGTCAACTTGTCTACTTGTCCACTTGTTACCTGTTACTTGCCACTTGCCACTTGCCACCTGTTGTTTACTACTTACCTTGCCTATGTTTGATTTAATAAATCCTTGTTTCGTTTATCCCTCGGCTCCGTGTTCCTTCCAGCAGCGTAAGCCGTGACAGAAGACCCGACCTAAAAAGTTAAAAACTGCGTGTTTTCCCTCCGTTTTGTTTTCCGTTTTTTCACAGTCTTTTTCTTTCCGTAGTGTGTCATGGATCCCCTCTATCGCCCCGAATACCTCCTCCTCCTGCTGGAGCAGGAGGGACTGTCTCTCGAGGACCATACCAGACGGTTTCTCTTGATAGCTAATGCCACCAGCTACCCGGACCACGCGCTCTGCACCTTTTATCACGCCAGCCTGAACTCCAGGTGCAGAGCGTTGTCGCCCGAAGATGGTCCTCGGGAGGATTTCGCCGCATTCATAGAGTGGAATCTGGTGAGAAATGGGTCACCTCTCACGGTCGGCCCAATGGAGGATCTCGCCAGGTCCACTCTGGACCCAGAGCCCAGCCTACAATCTCCCCACGGTACGAGGCATAAGCCCGAGCCCACCGATGACGGAGAGCCAGAGAGCAACCCGTCAGACCAGGTGCGAGAGCCGGCGACACTGCCCACCACGAGGGAGCAAAATGTGGAGCGCCAAATGGGTCAAAATGAGGGGGTTTCCAATTCACCTATGTCAGAACCTCCTTTAAGCCCAGGACGGGCTCCTGATCCTCCGTTAAGCCCAGGACGGGCTCCTGATCCTCCGTTAAGCCCAGGACGGGCTCCTGATCCTCCGTTAAGCCCAGGACGGGCTCCTGATCCTCCGTTAAGCCCAGGACGGTCTCCTGATTCCCCGTTAAGCCCAGGACGGGCTCCTGATCCTCCGTTAAGCCCAGGACGGGCTCCTGAACCCCTGTTAAGCCCAGGACGGGCTCCTGAACCCCTGTTAAGCCCAGGACGGGCTCCTGAACCCCCGTTAAGCCCAGGACGGGCTCCTGATCCTCCGTTAAGCCCAGGACGGGCTCCTGATCCTCCGTTAAGCCCAGGAAGGGCTCCAGCCCCAGAGCTTACTCCAATGCCTGCTCCTCCAAAATTCCCACCCTCCCACCCACTCCTGCCTCCTCCTCCGCTGTCGTCTGGCTGCCCCTCTGCTCGCCCTCAGCCTACCATCATTGTGGTGCGAGCTCAGCGGGACCGCCATCCTCCAGCGACGCCTTGGTCGGCGTCTCCCTCACCTCCGCCTCCAGCCTCTGAGGCCTGGACTCCGCCTCGGCCCGTTGACCCGTCGGCTCCACCATGGCTCCACATGCTCTGCCTGGCTCCCTCGTCCCTCCGGGCCCGCCTTGGTCTGGCGTCGTCCATCCTATGCCTCGGGACTCCACTCCTCCGGCTTCGCCTCATCCCTCCGTCCCTCCGGCTCCGTCAGGCTCCTTCATCCCCTCGGCTACACCTCAGTCCTCGGTCACTCTGGCCTCACCGCGGCCTTCCGGATCCACATTGCCGCGTCAGTCACCAGAGCCATCAGTTCCGCCTAGGACCTCCGGCTCCTCCCCGTCACCCTGGCTCTTCGGCTCTCCGCCTCGGGCTCCTCCTCCACTTGCTCCGTTGCCGTGGGTCGAGTCCCTGGAGTCGGTGACCATTCCTCCTCCATGGCTCCTTCCTCCGTCGGCCCCACCTTGGGCCGTTATGGCTGTGGCCTGGGTCCTGCTGGGTACCTCCTGCTTCAGATCCTTCCTGTCTCCTCCCTGGCTCCTCCCTCCGTCATCTCCTCCCTGGCTCCTTCCTCTGTAGTCCCTGTCTGCTGGCCCCCTCCTGGGAGGCTGTCCTCCACCGGAACCTCCTCCCAAGTTCCCACCCATGCCTCCCTTTGTTGTTTCTACGGTGCGAGGACGCACCTACCGGGAGGGGGGAGTACTGTCACACACCTGGACTCATTTTGTGTGTTTTTGCCCCTGTGACCCAGTTTCTGTCTTCCGTGTTCGGTTTGATTAGTTCCCAGGTGTGTCTATTCTATTTCCCCATGTGTTCCATGTCCCGGTTAATTTAGTCATGCCATCCACCTGTGTTTTCCCAATTATCGTTTGTATAAAAGCCTTGTCCTTTCAGTTCTGTTTTGTCGGGTCTACTCGTCTACTAGTTACTTGTCTACTTGTCCATTTGTTACTCGTTACTAGTCACTTGTCAACTTGTCTACTTGTCCACTTGTTACCTGTTACTTGCCACTTGCCACCTGTTGTTTACTACTTACCTTGCCTATGTTTGATTTAATAAATCCTTGTTTCGTTTATCCCTCGGCTCCGTGTTCCTTCCAGCAGCGTAAGCCGTGACAGTTCCATTCCATTGCAATCATACTTGCAATTTAACTTTGCATGCAAAATCTATACACAAGTCTATGTGCATTAAGTAACATTAAATTAAATTTACATTTGCATCCAGCAATCCAAAATAAAAATCTGTGGACAGAACCTTAATGCTATATGCATTTTATCATGTTCATGCATTCACTGAGAATTATGGAAAATGTTTTCTGGTTGCACAATCCTCTCGCTCGGATTCCATGTGCATAGCAAAGCACCGCACACGCTGCTAATCTTTAACACTTCAAAAATCATTAGTCTTGCAGTCTGCTTAGACTGACCTTAAAAACTGGCCAGACTAACAAGGTCTAGGAATTGTGTGTCATGATATATACAGCATTAATGTTTCAGTAATAAATGAAGTGCATAACTCACTCTTGCAGCGAGGTCGCTCATTCCTCCAGCTCCACGTCCCATTGGATGTACAGTGAATGTGGGCAGGGCCGAGCAGATAATAGCCGGCATTGCAAGTAAAGGCTACTTTAGTGCCGTATTCGTAACGAGAGCCATTGACGATCCTCCATTTGCCGTGATCCAGGGTGAAGGAGCCGATACTAGGACAGACCACAACTGAGAGGAAATCAGTAGCATGGTTAAAATGTTTGTATGGCACTTAACAAATGTGATTTACAATCACACAACAATTTTCACTCACTTTCTGAGTCTTTTTTTGAAAATTCTGTCATCATTTTCTCACCCTCCATTTGTTTCTTTCTTCAGCTGAATATGAAATATATTTTTAAGAATATTGGAACCCAACAGTTGATGGTAGCTGTTGACTTCCATAGTATGGTAAACACTACAATGGACGTTTTGTTATTAAAATATTTTTCAAAATATTTTTTCTTGTGTGTGTTCAACAAGCTAAAAGAAATTCATACTGTCACGGTTCATGAATGCACCGTTTCCTGCTCGTCTCATGTTACGTCATGTTGATTGTTTCATGTGGGTGTTACACAGCAGCTCATTCCACCAGCCTACTTAATGACCTGTCTTTCGTCTCTTGTTTGTCAGATCATTGTTTGAGGTCCTCCGTGATTTTTGTCTGTGTTCCATCTGCTCAGCTACGTTTGTGTCTTGTTCCTGTTCGGTCGCTATTGGAATTACCAGTCATCATACGGATCCCTCACCAACACCCACCTGCGCACTCAATCACCTCCTCACCAGTCTGTGCTGCCATCGAGGTCCCTGCGTCACCCACCATCAACCCAGCCTGGCAATACTTCTCTAATAAACATAATTTACTTGCAACTGCTTCCTGTCCTTAATTCGAACATGACACATACAGGTTTGACAACTCAAAGGTGAATAAATAATGAGAGAATTAACATTTATGGATATACTGTCCCTTTAAGTTTAGGGTTGACGAGATATTTTAATTATAGTAAGTCATTTATTAGATAAAAAATACAGTAAAATCAGTAATATTATAAAATATATTTATAATTTAAAATGGCTGTTTTCTATTTTAATATATTTTCAAATGTCTTTTATGCCTGTGACAGAATTTTCAGCATCATTACTCAATTCTTATATGGTGCTCAAAAACATTTTTTTTGTAATTGTCCTTGTTGAAAAACAAAGTTACTCCATACTTTTGTATAAACTTTTTTTCAAGAATCCTTGATGATGAGTTCAAAAGAACAATTTATTTGCATTAAACATTTCATAACAAATATCTTTACTTTCAACTTTTGATCAGTTTAGTGCACCCTTGCTGAATAAAAACATCCATTCTTTCAAAGAAAAAACTAAAGTCTTACTGACTTACTATTCACCATGATTTGATTACCTAAGTGCTACTGCTTCCTACTAGTGTTAATAAGGCCTTTCTCATAGCGCTAGCATATAGATTAGTCTCAAAGCTAACAGCCAAGGACTTCAAGCCACAATGCTCCTATTTTTAATTCATGAGGGTCTTTAATATAGCTCACTGTTACCAGACATGAGCAGTATAACCATTTAAACCCTTAAATGTTTTGATGACTGGAAACCAGGACGTCTGTCTCACCTGTGCAGCGAGGGATTTTATTGTGGTTGCTCCACGTGCCGTCAGCCTGACACACAGTGCTGGTCACCTCTTTAGAGGACAGACGAAAGCCATCGTTGCAGAGGTAGGTTGCTCGTGTTCCTGCTGAATAATCAGCAGCCAGCATGCCTCCATTCACAGGGGCCACCGGGGGCCCACAGGACACAGCTAGAAAAGACAACGAGATGAGCTTGACTTTGCTTTGAAACCCTCAACAAAGAACATGGAATTAGTTCACTTTCCTTTTGTTTTCCATGAAGAATGGCACACAGAGGATTTGGGAAATAGAAATTAATTCTTATTTAGAACTGATTCCAAAAATGTACAAACTGGATTTTCTTTATGTTCACATCTGATAGCAGAACATCTGCAAAACACGACGTCACATTCTTTCAAACTTGTGCATGGAAATCAAGAAACTTTCGAGGGTGCAACTTATTGTTTCCCGCGATTAGAAAGTTTAGTTAATGCATTTTGTCATGTTATATATTCTGTGCTGTCTTAAAAGTAGAAATGCGTGGCTTGCAATACATGCCTCGCGGATAAACTAAATCCAAAGACTGGATTTAAAGAGAAAACAAAGACGGTGAAGCTCCAAATGCAAATAATGTGAATGTATAATAACCTGTTGTTTCACCCAATAATTATATAATACAATTTACTAGAAATATGAAAGAGATCTCTGAAGGGCAGTGAATATATTAAGAATTATTTCCAAAAACCTTCTTCAAATCAGTCCACTCCAAGTAACTACATATACACATACTAGAAAAGTATAAGATACAGTTAGTTTAAGTCAGAATAAAAATATTTAGAATATATGTAGAATTAACCCTCATGTTGTGGTCCAGTCATTTTGAACAGGAGAGATTTTTCTTCCCCCTAAAAATGTCCAGTGCAAATTAATGTTATTGCATTGGAATAAAACATAGTGACTTTATTTACACATGGAATAACAACCCCCCCAAAAAATTACTTTTGTACTTTTAGGGATTTCATATTCCACCTTGATACACTTGTGTTGAGTTGCCTATTAAAATCTGCTTATAAATATGTCATTATGCTATATTATTACCAAATACTGTATTCAATCAAACTTGTATTTCAATTAGCACATTTTGTATTTATATTGGAACTGATCTGATATGCACCTCAGTTTTTGAGTGAACATTGGCAAAAAATAAATAAATAAAAAAATAAAAAACACCACAACAACAAGGGCTCCTTACGAAAAAAAGTTGACTAAAAGATTAAATCCGATATTTGGTAACAATAAAGCATAATAAAGCATTCCAGCATTTATTTATGCACTATTAAAATCAAAAGTTGTGCACTGTGACTTAACATGAAGTAAGTGAACAACTGTATTTTCATTAACATCAACTAAAATTAATAAATTATGTAATAAATGTATTGTTCATTGTTTGTTCATGTTAGTTAATACATTAATGGAACCTTATTGTAAAGCGCTATCTTCTAAATTTACCAGCACTTTTAAAAAGCAGATCATTTTTGATCTGGAACACCAAATTAGGTGAAGGATTTTCAGCGCAGCACAAGGGGATAAGAAATGTCCATGCAAGAAACCCCTATACAGACACTTTCCTTTGCAATGGCAGTTCGTTAACATCAGCTTCCTCGTTAACCTATCCACAAGAGCTAGTCACAAAAGTAATTGGACCAAAGCATTGCTGCACACACACCTACGTGGCTAGTTTTCCAGCAGATGAGGGCAGGTGAGGTCAACATCGATTCAGTTAGCGCTGAATGAACTTTGAATTAGCACTTTCCCTACAGAGACCAGGATGTGCAAAACAACCCATTTTCAAAACTAGTTGGTGGAGCAATGAAACAAATAGTCAACCAGTCTTAAGTCTCAAAATCTGCCGATCTGTCATAAAATCCCTTAAATAGTCAAATCCACTTTCTTAATGACAGGAAGTGGCATCATTTTGGAGGGGAAACAAACATTTGTAAATATTAGCCAAGGATTTGTTGAGCTCAGTGAAGTTTAGCAGTGATGTTAGTGGGTTTATGCCACTCTAAAACATTCATCCTGTTTGATAAACTCACAGAAAACAGTTTATTACCAACATTTCAAAAGATAAATATCAAAATTTACTTCAAGAAATCTTTGTGTAAACTAACTGTCAGTCCCTCAAGTTATCCCTTTATTTGCATTCTTCTTGAAATTGTTCAAATAATCAAGTTATAATTAATAAAGCTAACTAATAAAAGGCCTGTTATGTCTTTTTATAAATTCTTTCTTAAATTGAAACACCAATGCATTCATTTTCAAAGTTAACATAGCAGGAATGACTCTCCACTGCATTTGACCTCGTCAAGTCCACACAGTGAATGGAAGGTCTTAACACGGTCATGTGTGAGCAAACAGGGCTGTAATTAGCCAGCATGGCAAAAATGTGTAATTAAAGACATGGAAAAAGTGCTGGAGTTTGCTCAAAGCAAAATCAATATAGCAATGAAACATAATAGGTTGTCCACTTACTGAGTGCTTAAATTCGAAACAAATAAATTCAACAAAACAACAGCACTCGTATTAATGCTAATAAAAGCTTAGCAGTAAGCTTAGCAGTAAACCTCATTCGGCCGTCTTAATTAGCCAGAAACTACGATAATTGATCAGTGATGCTGGCATTTGCCACAGTCCGTCTTTGCAGCAGTCTCAACAATCTCAATAATATTCCAAATCAACACAATATGCAAAAATAACCATATCAGATATTCTAGTAATGCAGTTGTTTTCTTGATACTAGCTAATTAATGTTAACAAAATCAAATATATTGGTGTCTTCAGATGAGGTAATTACCTAAGCATACAAAACTTTGAGAAATAGTTCACCCAGAATATAAATGTATGTTTTTAACTCATGTTTGTCGTTTAATTTTTGGGTGCCTTTTTAATTTATGCTTATTATAATGATATTGACTTTTATATTGTATAGGGCTGTGCAAAAAATCGAATGCGATTTTCCTGCACATCTCATCAGTAAAGATGCTCCTGTAATTAGAAGTAATTACAGCATGTGCGTTCAGATCAGGGTTGCCAGGTTTTCACAACAAATCCTTCCCAGTTGCTTCTCAAAACTAGTCCAAAACTAGCCCAATCGCATTTCCAGGAGGTTCCCTGATAAAAATTGCTTCCCGGGGTTAAAATATACAATTTTTGGAAGGGTTGCCTTGGTAAAATTCGCATTTTAGGGGCTAAATATCACGTTATTTGTATTGGGGTTGCTTCAAACCGTGGATATGAAAAACAATCGCAGACTTGGCAACACTGGTACATGTGGAGCGGCAGTTACTACACAGAGTCGTAGTCTACCGACAACTAACACAAAATCGTTTTTAAAATCGACAAAGAATCCCCTGCGATTTTAACATCGATTTTGTGTAGATTGTCAGTGAATTACGGCTCGGTGTAGTAAATGCCAACCAGTGTTGCCAAGTCTGAGGTTGTTTTTCATGTCCGAAGGTCGAAGCAACCCCAATACAAATAACGTCATATTTAGCCCCTAAAATGTGAATTTTTACCAAGGCAACCCTGCTAAAAACTTATTTTTTAACCCCGGGAAGCAATTTTTATCGGGGAACCACCTCGAAGCACGATTGGGCTAGTTTTGGACTAGTTTTGAGAAGCAACTGGGCAGGATTTGTTGTAAAAACCTGGCAACCCTGATCCGAACGCACGTGCTGGAGATATACTACTAATTACGGAGCGTCTTTACTGGTGAGATGTGCATGAAAATCGCATTCGATTTTTTGCACAGCCCTAATATTGTATAATGTATAATGATCACATCTCTTATCTAGCAAGCACCAGCCCACTGTTTCAGAAACTACAAATTCAAAACCTTAAAAAAAGCCTTCAAATACATCAAATTATCTTCTTCCTTCAGCAGATTCTCCTCCTGGACTGTTTCTAGAATTAAAACACAATGAGGTCCTGCTATCTTGAGCCGTCTGCTCATTCACTTTGTCATAGTATTAAAATCTGCTCAAAATTCATATCCTTTCTCAGTTACCCATTCACTCTTTATATTTTTGTTTTGCTGCCTTTTTTATTATTATTGTTATTTTCAAGTGGTGATTTATTTTTGATTTGAGTGAAGGTAATTGAACATGTCCCTTTGGGTTTTTTCCCCTCGTTGAGTTTTGCCAGTGAATGTTAAATCACACAATTCTTTTGCACAAGTGATTGTCAGTTAAATTAGCCTTCACGGTCAACTCAAGGAAATGCAATTTTTGTAAACTCAAGAAAATACTAATAAAGACATCACCTTGACATGCAGGCAGAGACGAGTCCCAGGCCAGATAACCGAGCTCAGTTCTCTTGCAGACAGCCATATTTTTCCCGATGAGCCTGAAGCCGCGGTCACAGGCCCAGCGGACGACGCTGTTGACGTGTCCGCCTGTCTGGCTGACCACAAAACCGTGCTGCGGAGAGTCTGGGGTGCTGCAGTACATCGCTACAGATGATAGAACGGATCATTAAGCACTCACACGATACTGACTCAACACATCATTACCACAGATAAATAATTGACAACACTCTACAATAATCATTAAAACCATTATTGCATAATCATGACACTTTAAATGTTTCTGTGTACATTATCTGTACATAATTTAATGCGTTAATGTTATAAATGAACAACAATACATTTACATTGTATAATATACATGTATTTATTGCATTGCATGCATTATTTAATATATATACATTGCATATTATATTACAAAATAAATCATATTAACAATAAAGTGTTACTTAATATTTCTAATCAAATTCTGCCTTCAAGTCTTGTTGCAATGAACATATTTTCGAGTTAAGAATTACCAGTGTAAAACATTGTTATATATATATATATATATATATATATATATATATATATATATATATATTCTCATTACATATTATTAAATAAGTTATGTTAACAATTAAGCATGGCTAAATATTTCTACTCTAACTGTGCCTTTAAGTCTTGTTGCAATTATCATATTTACAAGTTAATTACCACCAATGGGAAAATTTGAGCCCAGATTTTTTTCACATTGGTTGCGGTTAAATGAAAGAATCAAGGTGTTTTATACAGATTATGAGCTGAAAGGCAAGTGCAACAAAAATACATTTCCCATCATTCTCTGTGTACATATATCACATATCAAGTGTACAAATGTGCATCCTTTGCTTTTCATTTTGTTGCTTTAGCACTTAAAACATCCTGTGTCTATCAATAAAAATGAATATGAAATTGCACAATGCATCTACTGTATTTTATTCGTTCACATCATAATTACAACTTCTGAATGTTTCCCTGGAGGATCTGAAAGCAGCATATGACTTCTTTCACACCTTGTGTCTGCAGCACGTAAGCGTTTCATTACATCTTTTGCAATAAAGTAAAAAAAAAAATGTGAGTGAATTACTTACCAGTGTTTGAAAACACACATTTGTGCTTCATGCACAACCAACATGCAGCGACAAGCACAAAACAGCACTTTCTACTCAATTCAGGTCTGACTGAAACCACAATTTGAGCAGTGCACCTCTACATCCATGTACTGTATATTGAATTTGATGTATACAATTTTGAATACTTTTTTTTTCTTTAAGGAAATACTGATATGTTGTAATGCATTAAGGTTATTAACAGCACTTTCTATTAAACTCAAGTTTTACTGAAACCAGGTGTCTTAAGCAGTTCTCCTCATGTATACTAAATTTAACCTGGATCTGGAGTTTTGAATTGCAATTTATACATTTATAAGGAGAAACTGATATGTGCTAATGCAATGTGTTTATTTTCTGTATATGGTACACCCCACACACTTGAACTTTCTGATGAGATGTAGTATATGTACATTTATCTACCTAGAGTGAGCATTTTTATGCACATCTATCATGTTATTTGTGCACAGCCCCATAATTTGCATAAAAGATGTAGCTGGAAACTGGCTGGTGTGGGAGTTCAACGCACACCTCTGTTTGCTGTTTTCCTTACATGCTGCTAAGCAGGATGTGTTCAACAAGCCTGACATGTGAGGTCTAATATATTTTTCTCAAACTTACTGTAAAATTTGTTTAATGATGTAATTACATTCTGCAGAATTATAGGTCTATACATTTTTTTAAGGAACTTCTATTATATTTCCTGACTCCAAAATTACACAAGCATTTGGACACAAACACATGGACAGATGAGACATAGACTTGGACGAAGGTGACATGGGCAGGACAGACAAAAGGGCACGAGAGACATACATAGAACTGAAAGGAATTAACAGTCGGGGATACATACTTTGATACTCACCCACGTAAGTGATACGAAAGCCCTTTTTGTTGGTGCCATGATCAGATGACCAGCGGAGAAACAGCTGGTGACCTGTGGTGGTGATGTTGAAGGGCACGCTGAGATCTCCGCTCAACACAGCCAGACTCTGACTGTAAATATTGGGCCCTGCAAAAAATAAAACAAATGAAAACTGTTTTGCATTTTGAATGTAAATAATTTAGAGTAAAAAGTAAATAGTTAAAAGTTCTGTACAAGGACAGTTTGAAGAAGTTTGCAAACTGCTTATTCAAGAGATTACATGCAATTTAGAATTTAATGATGTCATCGCTGATGGTTTAATTTTGACATTCCGACAGAATCAATGCAACATTTTCAAAATTTAAGGAACAGTTTACCACAAAATTTAAGTTTGCTGAAAATTTACTCACCGTCGGGCCATCCAAAATGTTGATAAGTTTGTTTCTTTATTTTAAACAGAATTATAAAAATGTAGCATTACAACACTTGCTCACCAGAGGATCCTCTGCAGTGAATGGGTGCCGTCAGAATGAGAATCCAAACAGCTGATAAATACCTCACAATAATCCACAAGTATTCCACACCACTCCAGTCCATCAGTTAACATCTTGTGAAGTGAAAAGTTGTGTAAAAAAAAAAAATGGACTGGACTGGAGTGGTGTGGATTATTGTGATGTTTTTTCAGCTGTTTAGACTCTCATTCTGATGGCACCCATTCACTGCTGAGCAAGTGATGTAATGCCAAATTTCTCCAAATCTGTTACAATGAAGAAACAGACTCATCATCACCTCAATAGCTTGGATAAGGGAGTATATTTTCAGCAAGTTTTCATTTTGGGGTGAACTATTACTTTAACAAGAATATTTCCATATGTGGCAATGAGCAAAGAAGATTTCTCTGTTTAAATTCATCATGTGGAAACGTCCATCCTATGGGATTTAACCGATTTAGTTTTAGACACTGGGGAAAGAGCTCCAAAAATTGCTTTTCGGCAAAACATGAACACAAAATCTGGCCTGAGAGGAGAAAATTGGTATTGCTTCTCACTTCCTATTCCACTGGCTCTGCAAATGCCATGGGCATTAATGAGCATCCAATCAATTAGGAGACATAGGGCAATTTGCTGATTGCAAGCACTTAAGTAATTAGCGCTAATGACACTCAGAATGTATTTCGCATTGTCTTTACCATTGCTTTGCTATCAAGAAATACTCTAATCTTTCTAGCGTTTTGCATGTCTGCTGTTCCTAAATGAGGTTTTTTGAGGGGGTATAAAAATATTTCTCTCGTAACGGTCATGGGTCTAAAAAAGCAGCTCTGTTATTTCTCAAACACATTCCCAAGGCTCATAATTTCATTTCAAATTTTCAAGAAAAGCGTCAGAGTTACGACAGGCTAGAGAATAATGACTGTAATATTCAGGGACACAGTTGCACGGGCTGTCAGATGATGCCTGAATATGAGGAATAATTCAAACCCACCATCAAAGATCTCCAGAATATCAAACTCTTTCTCCGTCTGGAAGAGTTCAAAGTGCAGTGTGATGTTGTAGCCCTTCTCTACGTTGATCATCCAGGAGCACATCTGAAGGTTGGGGTAGCTGTCAGGATAACCTGGACTCAGGATTATGCCCGTTGAGTCGAACAGAACTTCATTGTCAGGACATTGCACTAGGAAGAAATCAAATGACCATGCGTTAAATAGTGCAAAAACCAACCCAGGCTCAATGGAAAAACGTGTCTGTGGTGACATTCCTGCAAAAATATATCACAGCATGTTGCTTCTTGAATGTTTCGTGACAGTTTTTAAAAGCAAAATAGCTGCACTAAAACTGTTTAGTTTTATCAGAAAAAGAAGAAGCTTGCAGCTTTTAAATACATAGTCTGTTGCACATATCATGCCAGTTTGGAAATGAAATGCACAGCAAGTGGAATTAAAAGATCAATGCTCTATCGTGTTTGAATGTAATGTACCACCTACACTACATCTGACCCTAAGCCTTCAATAGTGTTAGCAAACATGAAGCTTAAGCAACCGTGACATTTTCATATGCTTCTAACATGTCTATGAGCTTTTTCTTTTTTGTGTTTCATGAGTCTTGTAACAGGTGTAATGCTGTATCAGGTGCGCTACCGAGCAAGCTTACTATCAGAAAAGTCACATATGGAGCTGATTATGTGACGCAAATATAAGAATGTATTAGTTTACAAATCATGAATTACTGTTAATGTGTTTTTGAGGCCATAACATAGTATTGTGCAAGTAACTGTATCAATTAATTTTGTGAAAAAGAATAGAAGTTGTTATTTTATTACTACAAATGTTAATTTTAGCTGAAAGCTGCAATAAATTATATACATAAGAATGTTTCTTAGTTTAAAAAAAATGCATGTAGTTTTTTTCTTTTTTTATGAGACATGCTGGCAAAAACACCATCTGAAAACAAACCAACCCATATAGAATATACTGATTGCATGACATTGTCAATATGTTCTATGCTCCCCCTGAAGAGCACTTGTCATTTCAACCTTATAATCAAGGTTTCTCACCTCATAATTTACTTTTACCTAACATGATGAGAAGTGACAAGTTTCCTGTAATTTTCAGTAATTTGCCTATTCTCACTTAAAGTAAGATGTGACATCTCAATCACAGTCAATAAGAAAATTTTTGCTTAATACAGTTATGTTGAGTGCATTTTTGAACTAATGTGCAGAACTAAATAATGCCACCGAAATACAAAGCTGCTAAAGAATAAAAAATAAAATGTCACTACTCTTTAGAGTGCAATTTTAACTTGAATTGGTCACAGGAAGCTAAATTAGAATTTAAATTTGAATGACAGGAACAGGAATTTACTGAATTGTAATTCGAAGAAAGCATTTTGAACAAAATTGGCAGTTCTTTCACCCTGGTAATTTATTAAATATGATTAAACATGTAAAGACTAAGTGTTTTTAGTTTTTTGTCAAGGCTTTGTCCTTCTAGTTAAAAATTGTCACAGTGCATTTGAATGTCAATGTATTGGAACATTTAATTGCAAGTCTGTAACACCGTGTGCTACCTCTAATATTACCTGCTGTAATATTAAAATCATCAATTCTAAATGTAATTAATATACTTTTATAATTTGGAAGTTATATTGTATACTGTATTTCTAGTAGAAAAGCACAATGCGTTTAAATGTCAATGTATTTCAATGAATTTCAGCTGTAATATTAAACTGACTCAGTTTAAATGTAAAAATGTAGTTAATTTGCTTAAAAACAGTAATTATTTGCTGTAAAGGGATGGTACATACTAATATAAAATATTAGAAACCGGGTAGAATGGAATTTTTTTAAACCTTTTTTCTTTCTAGTTAAAAATTACATCAATGCACTTGCCTCTATTCGTATTCAGGAATTTGACTGAAATTTAAATAATGTTCTGAATGGCACATAATCATTGTGTGAATGTGGGCAAGCAAATCTTTAGGCACTCACAGTTGTGAGAGTTACGTCATGTTGTTTCATATGAAGTTTTAAACACAATGACTCACAACGTTGTACTGCAGTTTTCTTCATCTGGACGTCCAAAAGAGCATGGACACAAATGAGACAGAGTGCTGAATGTGCTGCCAAACTAACCTTGGCAGACCGGAGGAGGACCATCCATCTGCAGTCTCTCGCCCAACCTACAGGTCAAGATCTCGCTCCCGAGCAGTCTGAAGCCCGGCAGGCAGCGGTACCTGATGATGTCTCCTGTTGAGTAATTACACACCCAGATCTTTGGTTCTCAAGTACAACTAGCACTCAACAACACATTAGCTAATTAAGACCTGACCGCTTACACGCTTGTGACAGTAATGATGACAAATGCAGAGTGTCGGGTGTTATTTTCCCCACAGAAAGGGGCATTTTCTTTCACATTATATAAGAAACGCTGCATTGCAAAGGCGGGCACCTTGGGAGCGTCTCTTTAATGAGGGTTCGATGCATGATAAATCTATGCAAACAGATGATCATCAAACATTCCTCAGTCTTACCAATTTCAAATTCATCATCTTCAGCCAGGATCTCTGCGTTGGCGACGCGAGGGGGAGGTTGACAGACACGAAGTTGGTAAGCTGCGAAAGGAACGAGATGAGTGAGGAACGTGATGTTTAGCTGCTGGTTAAGTGATAACGCTTTGAAAACAACCCACACAATGACATCTTAAATCATCACATCTGTCACCAGAGTTTTTCTAAACGTACAACAAAATTATGAGTTGCCACTGCGTAGTATGAATCCCAATCAAGGGTCATAGCATCTGCCTCGCCAAAAATGATTATGTCTTAATGTCTAATTGCAACAGTTTAGAAAAGATGAACATATATATTAAGGACCTATTACTGTTATTATGATAACAGTCACTATTGAGATAATATGTTGAGCTAAACATGTTGTATGCCCTCACTAAGACACATAACTCACAAATGATAAGAAACATTTATGCAAACTGCATCTTGTTGTGAGGCAATACATATAAGGATATGGTTCAGTATCATTCAGTGGCCAATTCATTTATTTTTATGCACATACAAAATGAGATATGAATTAAAACTTCAAATAAGTACTTGAATATTAAAATTATTCATATTAAATGTAATAATCAATTTTCTAATAAATGTAATACTTCTCTGGAATTATAATGGTTAATGGGGTTAAAGGGTTTAATAATAATAATAATATTAATAATAATAATAATAATAATAATAATAATAATAATAATAATAATAATGGTTTTTGCTTTTTTTAATATTAAAATTATTTATTTTAAATGTAATAATTTTTTAAAATTTGCTAATAAATGTAATAATTTGCTGTAATTATTAATGGAAAATAATATTGTAAAATTTAAGGAAAATGGAATATTTTTCAAATTTTCTTAAGAAAAAAAAAAGTTATGCTTGTTCATGCAACCAATACAATGAATGAACACGAAGATTAATAGAATATGAAGATTAATATATGCATTTATAGTACTGGTTAAGGGTTAATAATAATAATAAGTATATATATATATATATATATATATATATACTATATTTATAGAGAGAGAGAGAGAGAGAGAGAGAGAGAGCGAGAGAGAGAGAGATAGATAGATAGATAGATAGATAGATAGATAGATAGATAGATAGATAGATAGATAGATAGATAGATAGATAGAATTAGTGTTATATTTAATTATTAATTTTAACATGTAAAAATTTATGTTGCAAATAATTTGTTGTAATGATTAATATTACATATAAATAATTAGAAAAATTGCAGAAAGTTTATATCATACATTTCCTGAGGAAATGTTTCTTTTTTATGCAAACTGTCGACACAATGAACAAATGCAAAGAAGATTAATAGAGTAAAGGATTTATTCAGATGAGTTTAAGCACCGTTTTATGTATAAGATCTCAGTATCTTAACATCATTAAGATTCACCAGCTCCCAAACTGCTAAATGACCTTTATAATGTTCGTCGCTGCCACTGACAAACAAAAACACATTTCATTTAGAATTCATCATGGGGAGAAAACAGGGACACTCAGAAACACTCTGAACACGAAAAACTCAGCTGTTACTACGCTAACACATTAAAGGCAATTTCAAACCAGAGAATGGGTATTTTGGCAGCTCTGGGACCACAACCATCTTATTTTATTATCTTTTAAAATTCTAATCAGCTTTGTGCTTTGCAGCACTTGACATAACTTCCTTATGCTCTAGTGGTTTATTGGTGAACTTCAAAAGCATCAGCAGAAAATATGCTAAAGCAGATGTTAACGTCCTTTATTGAATAACAGTCTCCCATCACAATTGCCAAATAAATTAGAGAAGACCAATGGGGTTCAAAGGTCATCTGTTGTGTTCAGATGCTATTTTCCGTGTTAAAAGCACTTTTATAACCTACTGATCTGCCTACATTGATAGAATTACAAAGCATCATACACAAAGATTATTGCAGCTGGACACATTTTAAAGCAGCATTGCATGTATTAAAAAAAAAAAAGGATATTTCATAATTGATATTCGCTCAGTGAAATATAGATTG
The DNA here is from genome assembly GCF_963082965.1 of Carassius carassius. NCBI lineage: Eukaryota > Metazoa > Chordata > Actinopteri > Cypriniformes > Cyprinidae > Carassius > Carassius carassius. The sequence goes on from NC_081778.1 coordinate 29,391,597, forward strand.
TGGAAGAATCAGGAGATATTTGGATCAAAACAAACTTGAATTTCAATCAAAATCCAAAAGCATTGACAGAATTGAAGCCATTTCTAAATAAAACCCATGCATGTAATGCTTGAGTATTGTGTTGCTAGCATAGCCACATGCTAAATGCAAATCAGTTTTTGAGTCTCCATACCAAGAGTGCATCTGTTTGCATGATGCACACTATGTAGAGCATATCAAATCATCACTTATGAGGTTCCATAACAGTTAGGATGCTGTCTTAGAAGCCAAATGCCTGTGTTTTTTTATAACCTGCTCATTCGGAAATGGCTGTTATTACAGATCCAAACATATTATAGCGCCATCTAAATGTGGCAGCTGCAATAATCGAAGCCATTTTCACGAACACACATGTAATAACATTTTAGCCCTTGTGTTTGAGAGCAGTAAAACACAAAACAAGGGACCAGAAAGCAGCAACGTGACATACTAAACATGCGTTCCAAGGCACACAAACCAGAAAGTTCCTAATGCAATTTCATGCCACAGTTTGGGTTGAATGTATGTACATTCATGCATACATACGGCATAAGTAACATATTCTGTGGGCGTGAGGGAATTAGCCAGGATAATCGAGCTGACAATAAACAACTATAAGCAATCTAAGCCGTCGTGAATGAGGAAGGAAAACTGTGGATGATTCTGCTCACCATGGTAACACAGAACAAAGAATCCGCTGGTGCTGAAGTCGCTGTGGAACTTGAGCAGGATGTGATTGGACGTGCTGGAAACGGCCTCCTGAGGCGAGCTGCCGCTGAATTGACCCATCTGTGGGGACGTTTGTTCAGGGCCGTCCCTATGGGAGACAACAGATCTGTTCAAACCCAGATATGAGACATTAAAAGCCTTCTTTGACTAGTTCAGTCTGCTGATATAATACTTAATCCAGTCTCCATAAGTCGCTCTCCCACGTCTGGAGGTTACGTGTGCAGTGTGTGTCAGTCGGGCTTCAAAACCCTGAATAGACAGCCTGAAATAGTGACTTATACTGTCAATGCAAATGACCGTGGTTCTCAATCAGTTCAAAATCTGTAACAGATTATTAATTAGGGAAACAGTTTTATATAATAAAGTCTAATTTAGTGAGCAATAGAGCAAATAATGGTTTCTGTTGTGGTTATGCAAAATATTTTTTGTTAAGTAATGAATGTGCAATCGTCACTATTATTGATTTTCAATAATATTATCAATTTTACTGAACTGAAACTATCGGATGAGAACAAAACTGAATTGAGGTGGATAATAATTCTATTGTCTTCAATAAGGGAGCTTTAGAGCAGTTGAATCATCTTTATTTGATCAATCATATTTGAAGTATTCTGCAGAATTGAACTGAATTGAGCTGAATAATGACAGGAGCCCAGATTTTTTAATACAAAGGGCCAAAAACAAACATGATTTGAGGATCGCGGGCCAGAAGTAAATGTTGAATTATATCCAAGTATATCTATTTATATTAAATTGCATTCAATTGTTAAAATTAAAATTTTTAAATAGTTACAATTTTAATAGTTAATATTATTTCATTTTTTAATCAAATTCAGTAATATTTGTAACATTTTAATACAAAAAAGTTATATAAAATATCAAACAAAAATATTAAAATATTGATCAAGATTTGCTTGCCCTTGCCCTCACCCTGGGAATTAACCAGGCTGTTTTTGCTATTGTACCCTGAAGACCTCTGTATGTAAATGACTCTTTCCATGAAAATGATTAACAATTGCATTGAGCTTTGAATATGCATTGATATGTAAATGTGGGAGGTCATACATTATTGCGCTTAAGATAAATGATTTTTGAATGAGCCATTGCTGGGGAAGGACATATACAAAGTACATCAAACAGTTATATTTTAGAAAAGCAGGAAAAATCCTATTTTCAATGAGGTGAACACAGGCATCTACATTTTGCTTTCGCACCAGCCACTTGACACTTCAACGTTAATGTTCAGTCAAGGAGGAAATATACGGAAGATGGAAAAGCACAAGAGAAATGTGTGAAACTAAACAGATAAAAGATTAAAATAAAGTGTTACGTAAGTCTCAGCTAAGCAGCAGCATTAGTACAAATGCATTTTTCATGGACGAGGACAAACTCTCTGTGGAGTGCTTGACAAATCATTTTGATAAATCCAAAACTAGACATAGGCAGATAATCAATTTAACTGATATATTTTACACTGCTCTAAACTCCCACTTGGTTACTGCTTCTTTTTACTGATAATGGCATCATCTGATTTCTAAACAGCAGCACTCAACAACAACAACAATTACCATTGAACTTATTAGACAAAACAAAGATGAAAATAAAACTGCCAAAGTATTTATATTAATAATAGTAGTAATAATAACAAAAATAATTCATAATAATAATGTGCAAGTTTATTTTATCTTAGTTTTGTCAAACAAGTTCAATCATTATTATTATTATTATAGTCTTATTATTATTATTATTATTATTAATTGCTGTTGTGAATATAAAAAGATAACAATAATACATATATTGTTCATCATTGGAAATTTAACAAACATAAGAATTTTTTTTTAAATACAAAATGGGTTTGTAATGTAACAAAATAATTAATTTTAAATGCAATAATTTAACGAATTACTTATAAATGTGCTGTAATTATTAATGGTAAATACTATATCTAAAACTTTAGAAAAAAATGCAGCATTAAAATACAACTAATTAATAAATACATGCATATCAAACAAATTAATATATGGCAATTGTGCAGTTTTTGCTTTTCGGTCTAATGGTTTAAAATTATTTTCATTGTTGTGTGAAATCTAACTATCAAGAAAAGCAATTATGAATTTGATTAAAATAGTTATGCATGACGATTATCAGTCTCTGACACACAAAAATAATTGGTATCAGTCAAAAAAATAAAAAATAAAGCCAATGTTATTTTGTGAGCGTTACACTCTTGTTGATACACAGCTGATGCAAGGCTTTAGGTGAGACGTTCTTATAAAATACTTGTAGATCTCGTACCAGATGGTGATGTAGTCGTAGATGGGCTCGGTGTTGAGAACGGTGAAGTTGATGTGGATGCCGTTGCCTGGAGGTACTCGGATGCTCCATATGCAGTCTTTAAGATTAGGGTAGTCAGCCGGGTGACCCGGAGAGTAGATGGTCCCATTGAGGGCCGTGATATTACCACCACAAAGTGCTGACAGAGGGCAAATAAAATCAAAACGCAATCAGCTATTTGTGGAGAATTGCAATGCCTTACATATTGCTGCAACAAGCAATAATGCAGTGACACAAAACATCACAAGTTCACCACTAAAGCCCCGCATTGTTTTTAGCCTCCATATAGGGTCCATATTTTTCCCCTGAACATCTCACAGAATTTGCAAAACATGACAGTTCAATTAAAAGCTGGTTTTCTGTAAGATGGACTCTGTACCTTCACAGCGAGGCACAGGATGGTTCCAGTTGCGGCTGATACCATGCAGACACGTGAGCGACGCTTCACCCAGCAGTGTGTATCCCAGCAGGCACTGGAACGAGATGGTCATGCCCACTCCAAAATCACTGCCAATCACCTCACCATTCCGAAAGGGCCGTGGATCCGGACACCTCTGCAGTTCATATGCTGAATAATCACAGAGCAGTGAGAGGCCACCAGGTACACCAGTACAAATGTAAAAACACCTAAAAAACTAATAGTATAGAAAAAATACTAAAAATCACAGAATAAAAGCAACAAAATGTACCCATAATGCCTATTTTACTGAGAATGTATGTTTGATTATGGAGGAAGGATCTATTATAGCTTAAAGCTGCTTCAGAAATAATTTAAACCATAGTTTGAACATAGTTTAGTAAACTTATTGTCCATGATGTGGCAAATGCTTAGACAATAGATGTATTTTATACAAGCAAATCATAAAAATAACTTTGGATTTAATATTCTAAGTTATTATAGAGAACATTATTCATCCAAAATGACATGTCTAAACTTAGCATTCTGACCACACACACAACAACAGAACAGTGTCACAGAAGCAATACATATTTTGTCAAAGGTTTTTTTGTTTTGTTTTTGCTTTTTAGCTTATATTTTTTTTACTTCAAAAACCCAAAGTCATTCTCTAGGGATGAGAAACATGTCACTGTTCAGGAATCATAAAGTCAAAATACTGACAGATTCCTGCAGTGTAAACCAGAAAGGCACAAGGGGTGGAATATAAAAATAGATTTGAAAACACGATACAGTTGCTTCTGAGTGGTTCTTGCGGCATTGCCATGTGCTGTTGGGGTTTTCTGGGTAGATCCCAGGTCAAAACAGTCTATTCATTTAGCAAAAGCAAACCTCTCCTGATCAGCAAGGTGCACAATTTCATGTCCGTGGCACAAATGGGTTACATACTAAAGTTACAAACTAAAATGTAACACTTAAGGGGTTTTATAGTCATGCTGCCCCTATGAAATTAATAGGAGAAACCACAGCAAAATTTACTTCTCAATTAAAACACTGATGTTAACTAGTTTATAGTAATTCCTCTTATACACTTCCATTTGGAAGTTTGGAATAACTTTTTTTATATATAATTTCTATTATGCATGCCAATAATTGATCAAAATGCAGTTAAACAGCAATATTGTTCATCACAACTTAATAATTGTTTTATATATATATATATATATATATATATATATATATATATATATATGTGTGTGTGTGGGGGGGGGGGGGGGGGGCTATTTTTAGTGCTGATTTTTTAATGGCATGCTGTGCTTTAGCTATTTGCAGAGTTCAATCCTCTCAGAAAAGCTTGGAATTTAAATGTATCCTCTTTAAAGCACCGCAGAAACAGCTGTACACATTCCCAAAACCCAGCCTAATTATGCAGGGCTTTTCCTTAAGACCAATCAGTCGTTCAGGCAGCCCACCAACTAGCCAACTTTAGAAATATGTCGTTCTGCATTTGGTATAGCTGCTGTGGATATTACTGAGATCTTGCTTTAAATAAGGAACTCGAAGAGAACAATTGGTTATATTGCCTATCCTGTTACTGTGAGAAGGGATCCAATGGTGTGTGTCCGTATCGACAGGGGAGGTAATGGCCGTGGGCAGGTCTAATCCGTCTTACCCTCGTAGGTGATGTGGAAACCGGGTTTGTTCTGTGAGTAGTCGCTGTGAAAGAAGAAGCTGGTCTCATGAGTCGTGCTGAAGAAAGGTTCTGGAACAAGGGGACCACTGAATCTATCGATCACAGAGCCCGAGTCTAGTGTCCCGCTACGGACTTCAAGGTAGTCGTGGACAGCTTCCGTGGAGAAGTTGAGAAATTGCAGGTGAATCCCTGGATCATAAACAATAGCAGGAGAGATATAGTACATCTGAACAATGAGATACCTGAAGGGAAACTTTAAAGGTTCAAAATAAAGTAAAAAAAACAACAACCACAACTCATGACTTGCAGCTTCAAGAAACACAATAACAAGTAACTTTTTTTATGGTTTTGGTTTTAGTTAACAAAGATAGCAATTATATCGGAGATCATTTGGTCTTGAGAGAATTTATTGAGAGGTATGCGAGTTCTTAATTAGATAATCTGGATTTTTATACTTTTGAACTCTAGAGGAAACACATGAGGTGAGGTATTTTTCTTTGCAGGAGAAACATCTAAGCAGGAGATGTAATTCTGTCTAAAGGTATAATCAAATTAAACCTTATTTCGGGAAAAGAAGGAAAATGCAAAGTTACAAGATACAGACCAAAGCCAACAGGAAGTTTAACTGTCCAGTTGCAGACAAGCCCACTGGGGTAATTTCCAGGAAAGCCTGGACTTAGGATGACTCCATTCAGGTCCGACAGGAACCCCCCGCACTCGGCTTAAAAGACAAGAGCAGCCATGCACAGAGTCAGTGAAGACGGCATACTGTACCTCACACAATGCAACACCACAAACAGATACTCATTGGAACAATCAAACAGATATTCATCAATTCCAAACTCCATTACAGAATCTAGTGATATGCAAAATGAACTCATTTCTACATATAAGAAAGCCTAGTGTTCTTGGTACAAACAAATAACAATGCAATGATGTGCAATAAGAAATGCTAATGGAATAAATGTACTGCCTTCATTTTGAGGTTGGGAGAAAATGGGTTACATGGGTTGTGTTTTCTCATAATGACTTTTTAAATGAACACCACCAGAGATTGCTGGGACTCAGAGGCCAATATTGAAGCAAGTAAGTATATCCCCTTGATTTTACTCTGAAGTGTGTGCACATGTCACTGTGTGCTTGGTTGTGTTTGCATTCTTCTTATTGGCAAACGTGTAATGAATTGCCTCTTGGATTCGCTGTGTCCATTTACAGTACTTTAGAACAGCAATTGGAATGTCAATAGAGAACACTGAATCTTCTGTTTACACTGCAGAAGCTGGATCAATTCAACTTTAAGTGTCACTCTTCAGCTACAGCCGTGCCGAACGCTACCAGTCAAGAGTCGTGATACATTCTATATAGATTGAGCTTTACCTTTTTATCCAAATTCAATTACTGAATTTAAGGAAGAAGAACTAAAATGGTAGAATTTTAACTAAACTTTTAAACTATAAATAAATGAAATTAATTCAATGTCGGTTTAGTATGAAAACATATCATACAAACAAATCATGCACCCTATATATTTGCATTAACATAGATGTTAAAAATCATTCATGGCTATAGGTGATGTTTCAATATTCTATGGTTGGTATAAAACAATGAAATCAAATCAGAAGAAATAGGACAAATTCAGCATTCAGAACTCAACTGAGCTTAACTTTTAAATTCAAATTCAATTGCAGAATTTAAGGAAGTAGGCTTAAATTTGAACAAAGTTTAATAATTTAATTGTTCGGTGTTGCATACCCAAGCAATGATGTAGATCGCTGCTTAACCATATTATGATGCACTGCTGGAGAAACTAACTAGCTAGTCACCACTGTTTCAAGACAACTGTCTTTATTGACATCAAGCATGTGATGGTGTGATAACTTCTGCTGATTAATCAGTTTGAGATCAAATGAGTTGTAGACTTTTGCTGTAAAAAAACAAACATGGCATCTGAGAATAGCTTTGCTGTTTTTGTTCTCCATTATATTGCAGGTCTCCCCTCGGGACTGGAGCAAGTACTCCTCATAAAGGTGTTTTGATTGTCTTAACAAAATAAAAGACATCGAAAGAAATGTTTGGAATGAAAAATATAGATCACAGTACATGTTAACATGTTTAACACACTTGCTTGTTTGCTTTAAGTGCATGATCTATTTAAAGTCAATATGTCATAGTAACAAGAAACTATGATTACTATGAAACTCGTTGGAACTGTGGATTCAGGAAAAGCTCCTTAAGCTTTTCAAGAAACCATTATCACAAACGTCACCATGCACACTGAATATTTGCAACTGAGGATCTAATTGTGTAATTCCATAGATGACATTTCTATATTACATAGTTATGAAACAGCCAGAGGTGGAAAGAGTACAAAAATATTCTACTCAAGTAAAAGTACCATTACATTAATGAAATTTTACTTAAGTACAAGTAAAAGTACCAGTCTAAAAATCTACTCAAGTAAAAGTAAAAAGTAGCTCATTTAAAATTTACTCAGAGTAAAAATTACTTAGTTACATTTTAACAGTGGGAGGGAGTCAAAAATGGGACAGGCCAAGGGTGTCAAACTCAGTTCCAGGCCACAGTCCTGCACAGTTTAGATTTAACCCTAATTAAACACACCTGATCCAGCTAATCTAATCATTTAGATTTATTTGAAAACTACATGATATGTGTGCTGGAGCAGGGTTAGAACTAAACTCTGCAGGGCTATGGCCCTCCAGGAACTGAGTTTGACACCCCTGTGATAGGTCTATTAATCTCAAACTAGTTGTTTTTAATTAAAGGAATCAGTTATTTAGAATAATAAAACATTTGGGCTGTTACCAGGCAAATCAGTATCAACAAACTCATCTTTTAATGCAGAGGAAATGAAGATTCATTGGAAGTGGCATTTAGATGTATTACACTGTTTAGTGCAGGACAAGAATGCATTTAACCTGCAGTTACAAATGCATGAATAATGTTTTGATATACAAGACATAAAATGTTGAATACTCATTTGAAATGATAAGAAATTAATTATTTAAAAAAATCAAAAGATACTTTAAATGTGAAATTAAAATGGCCAGTATGTGTCAGCAAGTCACTGTTAATAAGTGAGTCATTGCGATTGAACAGAATCATTTAAACGGTTGATTCATTCAGGAACGAGACACTGTCAACGTTGCTCAGAGACGCAAAACTGTGCTTTGGTGGCTGTGTTTGGAATTATTTTCTGTTGTAGAAATAGAGCTAAAAAAGGCAATATGGTGTCTAAAACGCAAGTCTCTTAATTAACTTGTTTACTGAACTGTTATATATATGTATGTATATATTCATGATGATTTTTGGAGGAAAAGATGGCATTCTTTGTGTGATTTTGATTTAATATATGAAATTATATAAATATGTGAATTTTCTGCCCCTATATCTTCAATTTTGTGATCATTCTAAATGCATTTTAGGAGACTGAATCACAGTGAAAGAACGCACTATAAATGCGCGCGCACATCATTAAAACAAAAATAGCACACTCCTCACCACGGTCTTTTTGGCTAATTTGTGCAAAACCTCTTGCTAAAATGTCAAAGCTTCATTTTAACCACCAATGCACCGATGCAATTATTTAGCTTACCTCTACATTCTTGCGAAGGGTTGATGTCTTATCGAGATTTTATAAGCTGCTAGTTTGGTCTTCCTAGGCAAGTACAGCTTACACTGCATAATAGAGCATACATATGGCCAGGGGTTCACTTCATTTCCTTCGAGTTCAACTTCAGAATATGACGGGGTTTCGTTTTCAGCGGTGTCTGCACCACTAACGCCTGTTTTGACCGTCTGCATCTTTCTTGTGATTTTAGCGCCAGTTTGCCCTCCTGCCCATTATTTACTGCCGAAGTTTCCAGGGAGCGATTTATTTATTTATTTATTTATTTATTTTTTTACTCAGTAATTAATGTGTTTTAAAATGTAGCGAAGTACAATACTTCAAACAAAATATACTTAAGTAAAAGTAAAATTACAGATTTAAAAAATTACTTTAAAAAGTATTAGTACACAAAAAAGCTACTCAATTACAGTAACGCGAGTAAATGTAATTCGTTACTTTCCACCTCTGGAAACAGCTGCAACACTGAAATCAAATAAGATGAAATAGCCCACATTCATGATTGTAAATTCAGTTGAGCTTATCCTTTAAATCCAAATTCAGTTCCTAAATTTAAGGAATTAAAATGTAATGAAATGAAATAAATAAATAATAAATGCATGTTACAATACACTCAACATATTTGGAAAATTATTAGATTAAAAGAATTTAAAAGTGGTTTGTTAAAAACACAATTTTTAAACATCAAGGTATAATGAACAGTTTCATATCATCAAAGTCATAGTTAAAACTATCAATCAAAATTCATTAATCTTTGTTAACATTAGTTAATAAAAAGAATGTTAGCTCAGGTCCATTCAATCGTTTGAAAAGACATGACTTTTGATTTTAATAATTTTATAGTACTGTATAGTAATATTACAGTCACTTTTTATGGTACTGAAATTAAAGAAATACTTACATTTGCATGCAATGCAGAGAACATATTTTAAAAGTAATCTACAATAAAGTAAACGATGCACAATAACTATAATGAAGTAAAGTGCATCCTTTTGCATTGTTGCACCAGCCACTTAACCTGAGGCCCTGTGGCGTCTGTCACTGCTATTAGTGGACTGTAAGTCGCTCTGGATGAACAGCATTAGCTAGATGGCCAGAAACTTGTGAGTGATGGTGTTATAGCCGCAAGAAATCATGAGACATAGAAGAAGGCTTTAAGGCTAATAGATTTAAACAAAAGAGACAATGAAAAACACTGAAGCTTAGACTGAACAGGACCTAAAAGATCTAGCCTGAAGAAAGCTTTTCTATAGTCCATTTGATTAAACAGAGCTCTAACAGATCATGGTTGATCAAATAAGATGAAACAGCACAAACTCCTCAACTAATAGGAACATAAGGTTATTGTGAGACACTAATTTGAGGAATTGAGATTACGGAGAAATACAGCAGTGGTAATGCTCTCAATGAAAAGGCCAAACATAGAGAAATGACTGCTAATAAAACATACCTAGACAGAGGGGTGCTGGGTAGTTCCATCTTCTGACAGGCCCCGGCATGCAGGTTATATATGCACTTCCCTGCAACGAGTGGAAATGAAGAAAGATATCTCACCAATTCTGAAGGAAGATGAATCACTCATAGGAAATGTATCATTCAACGTGCTCTTCCACGTACGACATGAGAGCAAAAATAACAAAGCCTTGGCACTGTGAATTAATCTAATAAAGCACACAGAAGAACAGAAAATCAAACGCTGAACTTTAAGGTCCTTCAACAACAGGCACCTCTGAACTTTTTTTTTTTTTTTACACAAACTTTCACTAGTTTATCTTTAAATGTCCAACAGTATATAGAGTATACATGCATCATAACTCTGGTGAAAATTATATGTTACACACATTGCAGCTAATTTCATATAGCATGCATTTTATGCCATTTAAATAAACACAATGAAGTAATATATTTTCACCCATTTTGTATTATTATACAATAAAGTTATATATTACATTGTGAACATGCATTCGAAGTAAACATCTAAATATTTATTTTCACATATTTTGCATAATTTAATTATGAACATGCTAAGCTCATGCACCCTAAAGACACACAAATAATATTTTCACACTTATTGGATAATTCTACAAAATTACAGACTGGAAATTACAAGAAAAAAAAATGCTTTACAATTGCATTTTGTTTTTCACACACATATCATATTGTGTCTCAAGCTTTTCAGTGACACAGTTAATTTCAGAAGAAAGAAAAAATGACCTGGGAGAAAACGAGGAAAATCTCAGTTAATATTCTATGATACATTTTGATATTTTAAGATCAAAAGTATGGATCTGGTACAAGATTAAAAACAACAACATCTACACATAAAAAGCATTTGGAAAGTAGCAAAAATAAATAAATTCATAAGGAAAAAGAAATTTTAATGCATCCTTTAAAAAGAAAAAAAAATCAACCCTTGGGACACATGAGTGCTCGTAATTGAACAAACACTGTTTGATTGAATGCCACTTTTCTGAAAGATGTTCTGAAAGTCAGTCACCTGTTTAATGCACTGCCAATACACGAGCAACAATGGCGAAATGCCAAAATGAGCAGCCAAAAAGCTTGCCAAATGTCTCTGAGCATTTGAAGCTGAGAACACTAAGCTATCACTGCCATATTATGATATGAAATCGCCCACCTTTAGAGTGTATCCTTGTTCACAGTGAAATGAGACAACATCACCCACGAAGTAGCGGTCGCCCACTTTCACACCATTGCTCGGGGTTTGAGGTTCTGGGCAGGAGTCCAAACCTATTGCTTAGGACACAGGAAACTCTCTTCATTTGTCAGAATGTGACTGTTCCCCAATTACAAATGAAAACTGATTTGCATTTACAGTGCGAGATGCAAAGGAGCCCCGCGAGAGAAATGAGTCATAAAAATTGTTGCTTGATTCATGTTGTGGTTAAATTCAATTCATTTGCGGTCGGCTGTGGCAGGGCTTCCCAAACTTTCTTTGTAAGCTGAACCCCTTTGAATTCAAATATTTTCTAGAAGTAAACCCTGAGATTTTAAGTTAAAATTGGTTTAAAACCACGTTCACATGTTTACAGTTCAGATGTTGGTCACTGGTATGCAGGAAAACAAATAATAAAAAAAATATTTTGATTGTTTTTTGTTTTTATTAAATCTTTGTTTTTATTAAATCAGCTTAATAACAGTCAAAATGTTTTGCCATATATTGTTATTGCAGTTTGAACTCCAATATAATGATTACTTCAGTGATATTAATAATAATACAATTGCTTTTACTATGAATATTATTTTTATCTAAATTGTATTGTGCTTAATAATAATTATATTAATAATAATAATAATAATAATAATAAAATATCTTATACAGAACTATGGATGCTTTTTTCTGCCACAGGATAAAAAATAAGTATAAAAATGGTAATTGCAACATTTTATCTCACAATTCTTGGAACTTATTAGTTTAAATCTCACATTGCATCTGACTTACTTTCAGAGTTTATATTTCACAATTATGATTTTATTTTTTTGACCATTCGGAATTTGTTCTCAAAATTACAAGAAAAATAAATCAGAATTGTGAGATATAAATTTTAGGATTGAAATAAAAAAATCAGAATTATGAAATAAAATTTTGAATTATAATTTTTTTTAAATGTTTTATTAAGCATCCATAGGAAACCATGATTTGTGGTCTGACTGCAGAGGTGAACAGTCATCATACCTGTGTATTCCAAGTGAAAGCCAGCTCCAGAAATGCTCATGTCAGTCTGAAAGGTGAGGAACAGGTTGTTGGACGTGGTGTTCAGCAGGGGTGGAATCGTGGTTCCTACAGGAATATATATTAGAAAATAATTTTTATTTGCATGACAGTGCATTGTTTCTTACAGCTCTCTGCAGTCAATCCTGGTACGACTGTCACATTCCTTCACGAGGCTTTATCATTCAACTCTGTCATGACTGTCATAGTCTTTATCAGGTTGCTAGGTCTACAGATGAAGTGGCATCGCCGCTAAAGTTGGGTCACACCTCGCCACGGTCCACCTAATCATTGCGAAATTACAGCTGGCCACACAACAAGACAGATCAGACCTATTGCAGTTTTGTGAACCTGCAGTGACCTCCATCCAGAAGAGCGATGCTCTGCAGCCACTCTGGAATCTCGATGATGGATTATTTGTTGAGCGGCCGCTTGACGGTCAGTGCTAAAGAGGTTGTGACGAATAGAGCCTTAACCGCAGGGGGAATTTAGACCGAGGTGGTCTCATATTTCCCATCGGTGATGCCACATGAAGAGCATCAAAGCATATTTTGTCCACGGCCATTTCACCTTCTTTATGCATGAGGCGTCTCAATCCCATAACTTCCTTAATCTGTCATTTGTCCTCTGAGCAGATTAAACGTCAAACTGTCAACAATACTTAATGCTTTGTCTGAGAGGGATGACGCTACACTGATATCGTTCAGTCTCCAACTTATACAGAGAAAACAAAAGGTCTGTAAAACACTATACCAAGAGGAAAACTTATAAAATTGCTTATGAAGCTGTTGATCCATGATATCCCACAACAGCTCAAATATTGATATGCTTTGGATGACAAAAAAAATTTCTAGATGAAAGCCAGCCGGCATGAGGTTACAAAAACCAGTCTTATTTCGCAGATGTGATACATGGAGTTTCTTTAGACTGACTAGAGTGTGTAAAAACACCCCACAACAACAGGGATGACTGCACAATTGTTGTATTTGCAGAACATATCAAAGTCAACATGGTCTGCTTGGGTTATTTGGAAAAGAGTATAAAATTTAGGGTGAAAAACAGATGGTTTCCATCTTACCCGAATAGCTTCCTAGTCGTGGAGCATTGCTGTCGACACCATCGTAAAAGTCTAGAGAGTCCCAATTGTGTTCGGTGGAAAAAGTCACAACTGTAATCTACAGAAAAAAATACACACACATATTACCAAATATATAAAATGCTTTGTTTTTGAATATTTTTATCTAGTTTTGAGTCAACTACATTTTTGAGTGAAATATGTCACATTTAAATTTTCATTTTAATAATAAATAAATACATTTTGTATAAATCTAAATAAAAAGTGCCATGGTCTGATAAGTACATAAATAATATAAGTACAAATGAGTATATAATCATGCTTATAATTCTTTAAAATGGGGAGAAAACATCTCTCATCTCTTTGGTTGTTGACATCAAAGGCTCTATATTCAATCAAACGATGAAATCTGTCACTTGTCAATATGACTAATGCTAAATCAACATTTGTTCCATGTGTTTGGATGATGAATCACATTTATGCACATTTATGTTTTTGTATTTACACTATTAAGTTTATATCATGTTAATAATTCTGCATATTGTTCGCCTAAGCAGTATAATGATTAACAATCCTGGTACTCTGTTTGATGGCCAATGAAAAGCAAAACTAATTGAGAACCACTGCTGCACATTAGATATCAGCTTTTTGAAAAAACCCATATTGGTTAACCATTAATATATCAATACATTGTTTCCCTGTTTAACATATTGCATCACTATAAAATGCAGTTTTGCCTGCTTAAAACTTCAAAAGTTGGCAATATGGCAAAAGAATGGCAAACATGTTATAGCCTATTCAGCAAATAAAGCAAAGCAGATAATAATTGGATTCCCTTGATGACATTTTTATCCCCTTGCAAGCATTAAATAATCAAACACACTTCTACTGATAATAATCCACAATGTTTTTTTGATGATGCTACAAAAATAAATAAATAAATAGTTTTGTCTCACTTGGATTCCAGTTCCCTCCGGCACAAAGACCTTCCAAACACAGTTCAGATGGTTGTCATAGGGATCGGGGTAACCCGGAGACAGAATGGTCCCGTGGCGCGTGGTCAGAACTCCTCCACATGGAACTGAGAGACAGATTGGGGGGTGTAGACATAGTCTCATAAAAATATTTGCAGGAGTCTCATTTTTCATGATATCTTTTTCAGATTTGAAATAGAAACTCATGAGACATGTGGCTTTCAACCCATTACTTTTCTAGATTGCTCCAGGACTCATTTCATGTATTTTTATATAAAATAAAAAAAATATTTAAGTGTGGTAAAAAAAATTCAAGGCACTTCAGTGTCTATACATTTTAATATGTTTGAGCATTATCAAATCTGGTTGATGAAAAGTAAAGCCCAAAGTGTCTTCTTTCCAAAGACACCAAAATTATGTTTGTAACACACTGAAGTAGGAAACTATTACAATTATAAGTTAGGTAGAGCACTTTCAGCTGTGAGTCCCATAATGGGAGGTGCTGGCTAACAGGTTAAATCATTTAAAAACCTTTAAACTTGTTTTTTTTTTTGTGCTGACTTTAAAGATGTGTAAAACATTGAGGGGATATCTGAACATGAACAACAACAACAACCACCACCACCAAAAGAATGCATTCTTTTTGTTGCACTACTGCATGAGAGAACATTATTGATGACCTTGCAGCTACTGTATAATATCTTCTATTCTAAAATGAGCTGTTTTCAAAAGCTCTATGTGAGAACAGACTACTTTTAATGATGCTCTTGCTGAAGCAACCAGCCAACAATCAACTGGGTCAGTCCATCTTTTCCCAGATCCAGTGGGATGTCATTACCAGGTGCACACATTAATGTTAATACATGTCGCGGCATCTGCTTTAATCTAGCATGTACGTGATATGGACTAGTTATGCATTAAAAAAGGCACCTTATTTTACATGCATTATGTCTTGGGAACTGCTTCCAGATCCAGTGTCCTGTATGGTGTGGCCATGGCCACAATCTCTGAGACTTCATCTTTCATAGGCTTCATCCTGCTCTGCTTAAAAGGCATTATGCATTCATAATTTTCAATTATTCAACCCCATACTCCTCCTATTTGAAGTTTCCTTTCATATTTCAGCCCACTGAAGGGAATCCTTTGAGCAAAGAGTAACTCTTATCTTCTGAAGAGTTGTCGAGTTTAAGTGCAAGCATAATGATATTTTTGGTCACAGCCAGCCGACAGACACTAATTCAATCTATGTAAAACTGGACACTTGAGCGGATAAACACAACTGGCTCTTAGACAACATTGCAAGGTCCAGTATACAAATATAAAAGAATGATTCACTCAACAAAATTGGTCTTTTTTGAACCCATATGACTTTCTTCTGCTGAGCACGTTTTTTTTTAAAAGTTTTGAATATAACAAAAAGCATAATTAAAATAACATTAAAGTAGTCTATATAAATCATGTACCATTTTCCAAGTTATGCAATACCTTTCCAATACTGAACCGACCTGAAATTAAAATATTATATAATGAAAATGCAATGGACTTAAAGGGATAGTTCACACAAAAATGAAAATAATGTCATTAATAACTCACCCTCATGTCGTTCCAAACCCGTAAGACCTCCATTTATCTTCGGAACACAGTTTAAGATATTTTAGATTTAGTCCGAGAGCTCTCAGTCCCTCCATTGAAGCTGTGTGTACGGTATACTGTCCATGTCCAGAAAGGTAAGAAAAACATCATCAAAGTAGTCCATGTGACATCAGAGGGTCCGTTAGAATTTTTTGAAGCATCGAAAATACATTTTGGTCCAAAAATAGCAAAAACTACGACTTTATTCAACGTTGTCTTCTCTTACATGTCTGTTGTGAGAGACAGTTAAAAACAAAGAAGTTTGTCATATCCGGTTCGCGAATGAATCATTCGATGTAACCGGATATTTTTGAACCAGTTCACCAAATCAAACTGAATCGTTTTAAACGGTTCGCGTCTTCAATACACATTAATCCACTAATGACTTAAGCTGTTAACTTGTTTAATGTGGCTGACACTCCCTCTGAGTTAAAACAAACCAATATCCCAGAGTAATTCATGCACTCAAACAGTACACTGACTGAACTGATGTGAAAAGAGAGATGAACACCGAGCCGAGCCAGATAATGACTCGTTCACGAGTCAAGAACCAGTTGCATCAGTAGTTCTTTCTGACAGTTCGATTCAATAAACCGGTGGAAGAAAACGGTACACCGGTTCTTTTGCGCTCGACGTAATGGCGTCATTGGCGATGATTGCAAGCCTTCGGTTTACCTGGGCTCATAACATTAGCACAGAATCAGTTCAGAATCAATCACCAAAAGAATCAGTTCGGTTCAGACGCTCTGTGTGTCGGTTTGCTTCACGCTGAATCACACATGAGCAGTATCATCAGCTCCTCGGTTCTCGAATCGGACGCGTCTGACAGAAACGGTTCTTGACTCGTGAACGAGTCATTATCTGGCTCGGCTCGGTGTTCATCTTCAGTTCTCTCTTCACAGCAGTTCAGTCAGTGTACTGTTTGAGTAAATGAATAACTCCGGGATATAGGTTTGTTTTAACTCAAGAGGAAGTATCAGCCACATTTAAAAAGTTAACAGCTTAAGTCATTTGTGGATTAATGCGTATTGGAGACGTGAATCGTTTAAAATGATTCAGTTCGATTTGGTGAACTGGTTAAAAAAGATCTGGTTACAGCGAATGATTCGTTCGCGAACCAGATATCACAAACTGCTTTGTTTTGAACTCTCTCACAACAGACACGGAAGAGAAGACAATGCTGAATAAAGTCGTAGTTTTTGCTATTTTTGAACAAAAATGTATTTTCGATGCTTCAAAAAACTCTAACTGACCCTCTGATGTCACATGGACTACTTTGATGATGTTTTTCTTACCTTTCTGGACATGGACAGTATACCTTACACACAGCTTCAATGGAGGGACTGAGAGCTCTCTGACTTAATCTAAAATATCTTAAACTGCGTTCCAAAAATAAACGGAATGAATCATTTAGACTGCTCTTGTGAACTGAATCAAAGAATCAAATGCAAAATAAGGATTCAATCACTAATCAGACATCACTACCTTTTTCACAAACTGTGATGAATGCTTCCATTGATTGGAGGTCAATATTTATTTATTTATAGAAAAAAATACTTTTCTGTTCAGCGGAACAAAATATGTTATATAGGTTTGGAATGATGATATTCATTTTTGGGCGAGCTATTCACTTACATAAACCATCAACTGGTCTCTGTTGGAGTTTAAGTGAATGAAAAAGTGCAAAACATTTACGTGTTCAGTATTTATTTGTATTTTTTTCTGTGAAAACATTTAAACGTCATTAAAATTATAATCTTCTTTGAGGAGCTGTATTGCGAAAGATTATAATGTTTTCTTTCCACACTGGCAAATTGTTTTATCTGTCTTAAGCAAAATCATATTTTGTTAAATTTATGCTCAAAATGTCAACAAAATCTGGAAACGGTAATAAAAATACATTTCAGTTAAGATATAATCACAGAAAACTACTTACTGATTTATCTTGATTTAAAGATGCCGGAAAACATGACAAAATACTGATTAAGAAAGTGATTTATTGCACTAGATGCATTTATGCCTTCTTGAGAACTTGCAAAGCATAACCTTCTCATCATCAGTCAGTGACAAAGATCCCAAGGACTCGTAACGTAAATTACCGCTGCTGTATGTTCACAATTACTGCATTGTGCTTTCTAATTGACCAGAAACATGTCATTTTAATTGACTTCAATTTTCCATTTTCATTAGCGCTTTCAAAACATTCAAAGCACACAAGCGTCAGCAAAGAACAAAAGCTGGGGTGAAAAACACTCTAACTGGAATAAATCGAAAGGACGAGAAATGAATCTTCTGGCAAGCCTGGCATTCTTTGTCACCTTTGGAGGGCTCAGTAAAGCAAATTTTTATTTGCTTGTTGAGGCTTCGCCAGACATTGTGCTCAGCACCTTTTGTGTAGCTATCAATAAGTGTGAATCCTCTCTGGATGTTAACTAGCACAAGGGCGTTCTGTCTTCCCAGGCAGTATTTGACACTATCTGTAAAAGGCACCGAGGCGATCAGGAGGCCTGAGTCAATCACTTTGTGTTCATTTGCCAGGTGCACCTCCAGGAGGCACATCGTTGCTTTTGTACCGTGCAACAAAAGTCACATAGCCGTTTGTGCTTTAGCTTTTTCCTTCTTTATTTTCCCTTTGGTTGCCTGGAAGACTAAATCTACGCAATTATTCAGTTGACTTCCATTTGGAGCACATCTATACTCTGCCGGTGATGTCCCACATGCTCTCACGCCCCCACTATAATCAAAAAGGTTTCCAGCTACGTTAATGTCATCATTTGCATCCGGCGCTCAAAGAGAGGATGAGCACGTCACTCGGGGCAGAGATCAATTTCATGTAAATCAATGGAACGTGAGCAGACACTACCATCAATAGAGTAACACACATCTGTGTAAAAACTAATGTTAACACTTGATCATGGCTAGTACAAGCGCGTCATTTGGTTTGCTAGCAATGCTAGACTCAGACCGTATCATTAATGCTGCATAGTGTATGTCTTCATTTTACTGAGTCTTTTTATTTATTTATTTTTTTTGTCCATGGAAGCACAGTTTATTTACTAAGCACAACAGCAAGTTAATAGTAAATTAAAATATAATGCTGTCAACCTATTTTAGATTAATGCTCCAATTCCACAACTAATTTTAATTATTACTAATATAACATAATTGCAGAATTAAGTAGCATTATAAGTAATAGAATTTTTAGCAAAATAAATTGCATTTTAATTTAGTTTTTTTATTTTATTTTAAATAAGTACATATTAAATTTTAAATTAAAATGGCAAATTAAGATCAATGCTCTAATTGCAGAATTAATATTTTTTTGTAATATAATTTTAATAAAACAATTTTTCAATTTAATTAATATTTTATAAAAAACATTTTATTCTAATTTTATAAACGTATTAATCTTATTTTTTTAGCTTTCATCATTTAGATTAATAAATACTAAGTAAAAATAATTAAAATGGAAAATGAATGCTGTCACTGATTTAAAATAATGCAGAATAATGCTGAATTTATTTTTAGAAGTAATATAATTGCAGAATGAATTTGTTTAATAAAATAATTTAATATTTTAATAAAATTATAATTGTCCTGTAATTTTTATATTATTAAATTAGATAATAAATATACTAAATTAGATTATTAACAATATAATATTACAATTTTAAGATAGTAATTTAATTATTTTTTCTATTTAAAAAAATAAATTGTTATAAAATATTAATAATACCTTGAAATATTAAATAAAAAATAACCGTTTTCACTATAATTTAGATTAATGCTCTAACTGCATAATTAAATAGTATTAAAATACCACTTCAGATAAATTAATAAAATACATTGGTGATATTTCAATAAAATGAATAGCATTTTCTTTTATTATTATTTTATATATATATATATATATATTAAATATACAACAAGTAATTATTAAATACTAATTATTATATTAAGATTAATGTTCTAAATATATAATTAATTAGTATTCATCTATTTAGAGGTATTTCCTAGTTTCATTGTAGCTACTTTTCTTATAGGTACTTCTGCACCAATGCTCGGTATTACCAATACTACAGAAAGATTGCTATTATTAAATCTTTTTAACACTAAAATGATGCCAATGATACCAGTGTCTCTGCAGTGCTGGTGCCAACTCTATTCACCACCCCTGTGTGACTGACAGCTGACAGCAGACATGTGTCAAAACAGATCTGCCTATTATTATCTCTAAAAAAAGGCTGGAATGGAGGCGGAACGGGACCCAATATGTCTGAAACCGAACCCATGCCTCCAACATGTCATGCTAGGCCATGACATTAGCTGCTGAATAATGTGCAACAAAACATCCCAAAAAGAATGTGTATGCATGTTATTTAAAAAATTGTTTCAGGAGACACGACATAAAGTAACAGAGGTGAATCCAGCAATGGACACATGGACCTGTAGCAAAAAAAAAAATATATATATATATATATTTACGTGAAGTGGTTACCAATAAAACCCACACACTTTAAAAGTGAATATAAAACTGCTGGTGATTCAGTGGCTTTTCCCTTTAGCGGAAATAATCGATGATAACAGGGTGTTACTGTCAGAGGTGCGTCATTTAATTTACCCTCTTACAGCAACACTGCACAAGACCTTACAGAAGAGAAGGATTTGATTGTTTTCAGTTGCTAATTTCTAGGAGTTATAAATTGGTTATTAAAGGGATTGTTTACCCAAAAACTAAATTTGCTATTTCTGTCATGACAGCTCTCAGAGGGATTGGCATGGTAATGTACATGGCAGTGTTAATGTATTTGGTCTTGGCAGAATAGATCTGCTACACTGCTGCCTAGACTTCCAATACATCCACAACATGCTGATGTGAGCATGTAGGAAATACTGCTGCTGCACATATAACACATATGAATAAACCCTATAGCATGCATGAATCACCCCGTAACAGATCTATACAGGTGGAGCTGGGGAAGGTGGAGGGTTTCTGAAGTGCGCTGCAGACTTCTACTGCAAACAAAAGCCAGGTATTTGAAAACTGAGCAGTGAGCTCATTGGCTACTGATACAGGAGAAAACCAATCAGCTGTGCCATGTGATAATGATGTCATTAGGTCAGACTGAGTTAGACCTATCAGACTGCACAATCTAGAGTTTCATGCCAGAACTCTTAATTTACTCACCCTCAAGCCATCCAAGATTACTTTTTTGGTTCAGTAGAACAGTAAAGATGATTTTTAGTTGAAACCGTGGTCCTTGGTGATTCATGAAATGCAAGTCTACAGCTTCTGTCACTTGAAAGTCAAAAAGCAGCATATACAGTCAAGACAAAATTATTACCTATGCCTCGTGAAGATATATTGAGGCCTTATGAAGCGAAGCAATCGGTCTGTGCAAGAAACTGAACATTATTTAAGCCAGGGCCTAAGGCAAACAAAGTTTGATTATTTTCCTTAAACTGATTCACTTCAATAAACTCGTTCAAATTAACTGATTCACCAGTTTGTTTACACAATCACACAATAAATTTAACATACACGCAATTACATTATAACAGCAACCAATAATGATGTGAAAGGTGGAAGTTTTACATGTCTAAAGCATATAACGTGAATAAACTAGCCTTAATCAACAAACCTTTTTACATAAAACATAAAAAAGCATAAAAATGTTCACACCTTCATTCAAGTGCTCAGTTCATGCATACGTATATCAGCGGTCTTATGTCCAAGTCGAACTGTTTCCTCGGTTCAGTGACTGTTGGAGGAACCGGAGCACTGAATGAGTTAATTAATCACAGGATCAGATACGCAGGTATTTTGGCTCATTTCGAGTCGGAGTGAATGTGAGGCATCCAGAAGTGAGTTTAGATTGAGATAACTTGTACGTAGATCTGTGCTGCTTGAGTCACAAACTGTTTCAGGTTGGTTCAGTCCGATTTGGTGAACTGGTCCAACTAGTTCATTAAACAGAACCAATTCAAAAGACTGATTCGATTGTCAAACTGGACATCACTCCAGCCCGTTAGATTACAGGTAATAATGTTGTAAATAATGTTACGTTTCTTGCATAGACCAATTAGTTCACTTCATAAGCCCTCAATAAAAAAACATCAGAAGCAACGGTTATTCATTTTGTGTTGACTGCTATGCTTTTTTGGACTCTCATGTAAACAGAGGCCATGATTGCATTTAATGAATCACCAAGGACCACGGTTTCAGCTAAAAATCTTTACTGTTCTACTGAAGAAAAAGGCCATCTTGGGGTGAACTATTGGTTATGAATGTGAGGCTGATTGATAGTGATTGTATCATTAGGATCATGCATATCCTCGTTTCACATGTGAAGAAGCCATTTACTGTACGCAGAAATCTTAAGGTAAGGCATAAAAAAATTAAATAATAATAATTCCAAGGTTGAGTGAAAGGTGAAAAATGATGATGACAAAATATCAGAAGAAAAAAAATGCTATGATTTTGACTCTGTAATACAAAATCATGACTATTTTTGCTTTACGCTGAGAAAATGATGCCGCATTGTTTGGTTTGTGAGAGAGTAAGGATGGTGGCTCTGCTTCTGTCGTCTGTTGATTCTCTCATAGGAGCATTTCTATTAAACTGCATGAGGACTCGGTTAGAAGGAAAGTATTCTGTCAACTTGCATCAAGAGATTTACCCGAGATCCACATTTACTTGAAATTGCATTTCACGGGGGCCTGCACACTGTGTGAACACTCCTGTATCCATTAGCTCCCAGCACATTTATTTTTAATAAAACCCCCTCAAATATCTCTGACTCTGTTGCACAGCACAGTGAGTGACTTCTAAGGACCAGCTTCCAAACCACCATGGAACTACATAGGTGACTTATCTGGAATACTCTACAAATGCAGAAACTCATACAAATAGTGCTCCTCACACAAAGCACGCTGCAGATTCCACTCATAATTTATTTCAATACAAGTTCAGCTTTAACGTGTTGCTAGGCAAAGATCATGATAATCTAATTACTTAATAATCAAGCATAACAATTCATAGCACACTCAAATAATAAATAAGTAAAATAATACATTTCTTTATTTTAATGTTATATATTTAAATAGGTTAATCTAATAAATATAAATATATATATATATATATATATATATATATATATATATATATATATACGTACATATATATATATATATACATATATATATATATATACATATGTATATATATATATATATATATATATATATATATATATATATATATATATATATATATATTATCTAATATAAATTCATAAATATTAAACAATAACTTAAGTAAAACTTTTACAATCTAGTAACATCTAAAATGTAAAAAAAAAATATATTTAAATACATATAATAATAAATACATTCATAATAAATATAAAAAATATTAAAGTATATAACCTATGATTAATCTGGATAGATTTATTTTTTTAATTGCTATTAATGTATTAATTACAATACCCTGAAATAGCAGAATCTAAATTTATAAATACTAATATAAAACTAATAAATACTAGTATTCAATAATTTAAGTAATACTAGTAGCATTGCAAATAAATTAACTTTTACTCAATTTCATTTAATTTAACAGATTAATTAAATGATATTTATAATTTTGCAGTGCATTAGGGGATTGTCTTCTCCATGAGAGCATGCAACGCTGCCTTAAAATCTGGCTAAAACAGGCATTTTAGAAGACAGCACAATCATTTTGGAACAGCCTGGGATGCACCTAAAATGCTGCCTTGCGAGGGCAGCTCATTAAGTCACACATTAGTGTGACACACATAAGTCAGACATTAACTGGTCATCTGGTCATAACTGATGTCCACGCCACAGGTCTTCCCCAGCAGCAGGGGGCAGTATTGAGCAGACAGACGTGTGGGGGTGTACATACCGACACATGTTGGCACAGTGCCGTTCCATTGGGCCAGTGTGTTGGGCACTGCCTCACACCTGATGGCACTAGCACCATGAAGAGTGTAACCTGGGTTACACTCGAAAAGCACCACCGTGCCCATTCCAAAGTCATTCCCAATACGCTTCCCATAGCGAGGCTCGGGCACGGAGCTGCACTGGGAAGCGCTGGTCCTTGGAACAGCTGCAG
This sequence comes from Carassius carassius, assembly GCF_963082965.1. Taxonomy (NCBI): domain Eukaryota; kingdom Metazoa; phylum Chordata; class Actinopteri; order Cypriniformes; family Cyprinidae; genus Carassius; species Carassius carassius. Next base: position 29,415,962 of record NC_081778.1, read on the forward strand.
AAATGCAAGAAGAAAAATAAATATATGTTTGGAGTCTCTATTTTTTGTTTTCTTTTTAATACTTCTTTTCAACACCAACACATTAAAATTCATTAAATTAATCAAAAGCGACAGCTGCTGAAAATTCAGTTTTGCATCAAAGGAATAAATTACATCTTAAAATATATTTAAAGAGAATAAAGTTAATAAAATTGTTATAATATACCACAATATTATGTTTTTACTGTATTTTTAATCAAATAAATGCAGCCCTTTTTTATTAAAAAATAAATAAATAAAAAATGCACAGACCCCAAACTTTTGCGCAGAAGTGTTGCAGTATACACTATACTGAATACATATTTTGTATAAACAAATCATTCTAATAAAATAAAACATAAAAGATTTTAAACTATAGTATGCTGCTTTAAAGTGTCCATTTATCATTAGTTATTTTACATAAACTACAATATATATTGTTTGTATTATATTTGTTACACTATAAATGGAAGATTCAGCGCATTGCATCATGAAATACATTATTCTAGACAGTGTACTGTGTTGTATACTGAACATTTTATGCATACAGTGTTATTTAATATGCATAACCTACAGAGTTCTTTAAATACAGAAAAAGATAAATACTGCATACTGCAAAAATAGCATGAGTAGTATGGAAGTAATCTTTTCCAACATAGATTAGTCAAGAATTACATACCTTGATACACAAAATGAAAACCTTTAGCTGTGTTTGGTCCCTCGGTTTTGAACCTGATGGTGATTTCACTGGCAGAGCTCAGTGGTAAAGGCTCTCCTATCAAAAGAGAAATTTGAGGAGAAGAAGAAAAGAAAAGCAGTTCTGTTATTTGTCTGCAGCTACAGCAATGGCATAAATGAGAGCATTAATACGTCTGCTGAGCGCTGCCACATCAACACGGTGAAAGGAAATCATGTGTTTTCAGTACACCAACACGCGGTCTAAAAGTTGAAGACTACAAATGAAAAAGTGTGATTGCATCCTTTTCTACTTTAAAACAAATTATATTATATACAGTATCAGCATAATTTAAGTGACAAATTACATTATATTATATTATATTATAACTGCATGTCAGAAGCACATTAACAACAACACAACATTCAGTGCAGCAGAGCTGTTTTGGGAATGAGATCTGACTGCAGTAGTCCTTCATGTAGTTCAATTTCATCTCGTCTCAGCAGACGTGCCTTTAGTTGGTTTCACGGGGTGACGGTAAACAAAGCCTTTTACCAGAGTGAGAGCCATGGGCAGAGGTGAGGAGCGCAGACTCTGTCGAAGGCCCGTCAAAGATCTCAAGCATATCATTAGGGGTCGTCTGGAAGAACATAAACTGGCCGAAGAGAACTGGAGTGAGACACAGAGGAAAGAACTTCTTAAAAACAAAAACCTCCACTGTTGTTTACTGGCTGGTATTCATTTGCCTTAGCATATAAGAGCTGGTTACAGTGTATTTATGTCTTTGCAGGTCAGTATATCTACAGATTATTTTTTATCAGTTGGCATCCCTCCCAAAGGAAGATTTTTACGCTTGCTCTTTCATAGAATGAAATCAAGACAGCTTGAAATCAAATATGACCTTATTTACTTTATAATAGATGTAGACCAAGTGACTTAAAGTGGTAAGTGATAGGTCACCGCTGGCGAGATGAGGGTTTAATAAAAGCTCCTTTCCTTTTTTTTCCTTTTTTTTTTAAATCAGTTCTACATGAATAAGAGAAAATTGGCTGTGGCAAAAATAAATAATTAAAAATTAAAAAAGGTAAGAAAACTTCAACACCCACAATGCACTGGGCTGCATCAGAATATGTAAACATGCAGAGGCAAGATCTGTAGTGTCTATAAAACTATAGCTGTCAAAAGTTCTGCTGGAGAATGAACAGGATATTGTGGTGCAGGTAACAGAAAATTAATACACATTGTTCATTTACTTATATTGCTGAAAATCTGCAAACTTATCCTTTAACTGTTGACATGCAGTAACTGATGAATGTAAATAGGTCATTTGTTCATGAAAGAGTTTGATGAGACATATTTAAGTTCTGCTTATTTGCTTGTGTATTTATATATATTCATAGAAATAGTATTTCTATAATAAAAAACAAACAAAAACAACAACAAAAAACAATAAACCAAAAGAGATACATTTAATTAATTAATAATAAATACTAATTACATTTTTATTCTTCCCAGTAGTAATTTTAAAATATAAGTCATATTTGTCTAGCTAATTATGTCTAGCTAAATTAGTATTTCCAAATGTATGTTGAAAATGTAATACAATTTATTTATTTGGAGAAGTAGTATTTCTATTAATATAAAATAATAACAAGCAACCAAATAAACTAATTTATTAACAGTAAACTGATTTTTATTCTTCACAAAATAATATACGTTTTATAACAGTTAATGTGTATGATAATACTATTCATTCATTCATTCATTCATTCGTTCAGAAATGCAACTGATATATCAGACATCTTATTTGTGATGGCTGTTCTATGGGTTGAAAGTGTAACAGAAATAGGGGTCTCCCTTATGGCTTTCAAAGGGACCGCGTAGTCAAGTAGTCCTAGAGCTAATAAAACTTCCAGTATATGACATCTTCAACAATAGAGCTCATATTTCTGTTCCCCCTTATAGCAGTGCTCCCAACACAACCATCACTTATTGAATTTAGCAGTAACCAACTCTACCAAAGTCACAGCACAAAAGCCATAACAAGAGATTCAGACTTCTGCAGGGGAATGCAATAAATTAATCTTGCAACCCTAAATAAAGCTATAAAACAGCAGAGGAGTTGATACTCAAACTCTAAAGAGAGTAAATGAATCTGGTTCGCCGAAGGGCCTCACAGCAGAGTCTGCCTTCAGGCAATTTCCGTACATTTGACAGATAATACAACACGATAGATGCCAGATCACAAGGTGAGAAAAACTGCACCATATGTTTGTGATTTTCTATGAATAATTCACAATCAAACTTGCTCACTCTTTCTACTTTCAGGAATTTGAAAGAAAGACTTTTCCTGTAATTGGACAAAGTATGGTAGTTGCACATTTGTTTTGTTTTTAAAACAGCAGCACATATTAAAGGGGTCATATGACGTTGCTATAAAGAACATTATTTGGTGTATTTGGTGTAATGCAATGTGTTTATGCAGTTTAAGGTTAAAAAAGCATTATTTTACATATAATGTACATTATTGTTTCACCTTTATCTGTTTAGCTGTGCATTTATTGAATGAGCACTGTGCAATGTCCGAACTGATTGCAATATATATTTTCACTGTTTTTTTATTTATTTAATTTTACGTAAAATCATTTTCTAACTGTTTTAAATTCATTTTAAATAAGTACAGTTTTAATAATTTTAAAAGTTTTAAAATTGCTTATTTTATTCTTGTTATTATTTTTCTTCATTACTATTTTACTTTCTTTTATGTAAAGCACTTTGAATTACCATTGTGTACGAAATGTGCTATATAAATAAACTTGCCTTGCCTTGCCTTTATGCCTTTCTGAAACGCGTCGATTTTTACGATGCTCATCGTTCTAAAAAAATCGTCTCATGAATATTAATATGGTTAACATTGCTAGGTGAACTTCCTGGACTGCCATGTCATAAAACTAATTAATATTCATTATCAGACATGTCTTAGCTATAGTATACATTCCCATCCTCTGGCATTTTAAGTTTGCTTAAATATTTTTTTACACAACCATTTCCCATATTTTAATAAATATTTTAATATATCCTCATCCACAATATGTATTCATTTCTATGAAGGAATATCTGCAGTTCAACAATTCAACATAAAGTTACAATAGTAAAAAACATATTTTAAGAAGTATTCATTATTTTAATGTAATAAAAACATTACAAAATACAGATTTTTTTTTAATGATACACAGTTTTTTGTATTCTTTGCACTATGAGAAGTAAATAGTTATAAGTGTTACTGTAATCTTATTTATTGATTGATTTATGCATGCATAGATGCACGCAGAATCAGAAACGGTATACATATTACAGACATGTAATTATAAATTAGAATGACATATAAAAAAAGTGAAATTGAAGTGACATTCAGCCAAGAATGGTGACCCATACTCAGAATTCATGCTCTGCATTTAACCCATCCAAAGTGCACACACACAGAGCAGTGAACACACACACTGTGAACACACACCCGGAGCAGTGGGCAGCCATTTATGCTGCGGCGCCCGGGGAGCAGTTGGGGGTTCGATGCCTTGCTCAAGGGCACCTAAGTTGTGGTATTGCCGGCCCGAGATTCGAACCCACAACCCTAGGGTTAGGAGTCAAACTCTCTAACCACTAGCCCACGACTTCCCATAACATAGCTCATTACAACTGTCAGTATTACTTAATGGTCACATTGACCTATTGGTCCAAAATCCAGCTTTTCAAAACTGATGGTTAAACATTTGATATCTTCTGATCAGTTGTCACACGTCACACGTTAACTATGGATAGACAAACTACTTGTCGCATTGTGTTTTTACTATTTACAACTCATATATCAGCTCCTTTCCTAGCCACATCTATTATCAGAGGTCAATAATAAGGTCTCAGTGGGAGTGTGTGACTCCTGGAATTAATATTTCAGCGAATGAGATGCCAAAGTCCCTTTCGGGCATGTGGTCTGGCAACCTTATCCAATCTTATTATAATACAGGTACAGGATATTAGTCAACAAATCAATATCATGCATTCACTGCACGATTAATTCTGACAGACACAAAGGCTGCTATACAAGAACCATGTGGTGTTTGATCTTCACAAAGTGTCAAATAAGTAACAGTATTCTTCACATGCTCTGAACGGAAGTCACACAAGCTGTCTGGTTGGACATTTCCATCCCCTGAGGACTGGGAAATCAAACAGTGCAGGGCCAATAAAAATGATCTACACTCGACATTAGGAATGCACTGATACCATTTCTACCAACAGATCCGACTCCAAAAATTCTGAGTATGATGACCAGCACAGTTTTTTTTTTTTAAATCAGTGTACTGTAGAATTTCTATACCTCTATGTGTTGACATGATCATCACTCTTTGTCTAATAAATATAGACAACATCATTATAAAGAAAAATAACAAATGAAAAAAATATATTTATATAAATATATATATTTCTTTTAAATGTCTAGCACAGTAAAGAGGCAGCAACATATGAAAGACCAGCCTGATCTCACAATCAAAACGTACATATTTAGACGTAAATTAAAACTGTCCGATATGTATGTGCCTTTAAGTATTTACAGTGTCATTTACGTATTATCTGGACGTAATTACAGGTTCGATACGTATCGACATTAACGTAAAAACAACCTCAAATACGTACAGATAGAACGTGTTTTCTGACCAGTCAGTTATCCATAGTAATTTGCTCATGAAGCTGCTTTTCAATGCGTATCGGATTACTTTTTTAAATATTTATGTATATTTTCCCTTTTTATAATTTTTTTTTTGATAAATGTAAGATCCCTCACCCGAACCTACCCATTTTATACAGAATGTTAAAAGAATAAAACATAATAAAACACAATTTTAGTAAAAATATAACATTAAAACGTTATTTTGAGCCACTAACGTTAATCTTACACCTACCCCTAAACCTACCCATAACCATTTCTTAAAACTACATAACGTTACTGTTATAAATAAACAAATAACAGACAAACAAACATAATGTTAATCATTTATTTTTTGCGAAAAAATATCAAAAGTGGTACCAAAAGTAGTTCAAATGATAATGAGTTCCAGTCGCAGTCCTCTCTGGAGGTAATAGTTTTTATAGGGTACAGAGCAGAATATAATTTATTAATCCGTGAAATTATGAATCTGTCTTCTCTCCGTGAAGGCGCACTGGCGCAGTAGCCGTACTGATTTCAAATGTCTATCAACTGAAACACGACATGTCGCAATCTGTGACGAATTATGTGAGAACCAATGAGAGTTCGATATTAGTGCCGTAAACCATGTCGTAACGTTCCTGTGGTGCACTGGCGCTATTTTCAAATTCGAATCATAACGAGCGCGGGCTTTGACTGTGACGGACGCTGTTGCTGAGAATGAAGATGAAGATCGATTGATATGGATATGTTCCTTGCAAACATCTGGATTCTAAAGATATGGAGTAAAGCAAACAAATAAAATGGATGTGATTTATAATTTTATGCTGTGCTTTTGTGTATCTATGGTTTGCAGCATGCACAGAAATGTTATTTCCTATTAAGTAGATGAGTAAACTGCTTTCAATAAATTCAATAAAAACATTTATTGATATGACAATTAAATACAACAGATTTAAATCATTAAAGCCACGATTTTAATATTAATACATGGGAATTCATATAAATTCACACTTTACGTTAGATTATTTACGTTTTTTTTAGCTGCTAACACCTAAGTATTTGTACGTTTTACTGCTATAAATACGTCTAAGTTGTACGTTTTTATGTGAATGAAAACGTAAGTAAATGTACGTGTGGTAGAACCACATTTAACGTAAAAATACACACGTATTCTCATGAGATCACGTTGGAAAGACAGAACAGAGACAAGGTTCTGAACAAGAAAGGATATTAACAATCTAAAAGTTTGAAGCAACAGTGCACATATTCGCATAGAAAAGTTCAAGTCACAAAGGGAAGAGATACTGATGTATAGTGTATTATATTGGTGCGATAGTTTATTGAGCCTTTTCTTTTAACGTTTTTCATATTTCAGTTACTGTTCGCGTGAAGTCGGCTAGAATTTATTCATAGTGCTCTCTACTCCTCCAGTGTTGTGATCTAATATAAAGTAACATGATTTAGAAGCAGCACTGAACTTCAGCAAGATAAAGTACTTTTTCTGCAAAACCATTGATCTTCATCTACAGATCAAGTGTAGTAATGGGAACATTGAACTTGACTTTCGTAACCGAACGTGACATGCAGTTTGAATGCCGAATGGAGGATGACAGACACATCTTTTATCTGAACCTCATATTAAGCTGGAACGCTTCAGAACACTTAGAATATAGTGCAAAAAAACGGCTTTATAGTGTTTTTGTGGCTTTAATGGGGCTTAACAATAACACAGAATATTATACACACAATATCGGATTTGGATCAGCCTCGTCTGACTGATACCCGATCCGGCAGAAAATGCCAGTATCAGAGCCGAAACAGATACTGAGTATCGGATTGGTGCATCCCTACTCGACATTAACACAGACTCGAACGTCTTAGGGCCTTGTCAACTTTTAATGGTTTATTAAGTAAAGGAAATGGAACTGTCATTGGCTAGGCAAACTCTTTCTCAACAAGGAAAGCGAAGACCATTACAACCAAATCTAGCAGACATCTTTACAGCTGAGGTCACCTTTGTGAGGGTAATGGTTATTGGCTCTTCTTGTCCTTACCAATCTGACAGCGCCTCCAGGCTTTTATAGTGCTGAGCGATTGTGTGTTAGACCAGTGAACAAATAAATCAGCAGTGGCTCTCAGCGAGGTTTCTTCTCAGGCAAAATCTGCTGTCTAAGATGAAGGAACAAAAAAAGAAGCTGCTTATTTTATCTGCCTTGGTTTTAGATTTAGGTATTTTACCCGTTCATTTGTGTCCTTTTCAGAATGCTGAGTTGGAAAATAAACCAAGCAGCTCTGAGATGAATCTGGTGGATTTGAATATGATTTGAAGCACACATTATTTGTAAATCAGTTAACCTCAGTGCAAGGCTCTGCACTTATTTCTTGAAAGGATGAACTGCTCATCCCATAATGCACTGGAAATAATGTAATCAAATGACTGATAATACAAGTTGTACAACAATTATACGTGAAAATATCACTAGGTATCAATAACAGACTGATGAGAAATGTAATTAATTTAAAGCTAGTTTGCACATTAAATTTGGCAGTTTTGGTTTTTAAAAATACCAATTACAGAGTGAAAGCTAACAAAAACTAACCTAACCAGAACACTAGACTGTATTGAGAAATTTGACAGTTTTAAACATTTTTTATGATCTTTGGTTAGCACATAAACTTTGGCAAAATACAGAAACTCAATGTATATATAAAGCTATAAATAATAAATGAAAAACTAAAACTAATAAATAATAGTCGATTTTAAATATTAAATAACAAATAATAATAATAATAATAACTAGAACACTAGACTGTGCTGATAAATATAACACTGTTAAACATTTAAATTATAGCTAGTTAGTGCATCAACTTTGGCAGCAAAACATCCAAAAAATAAAAATAAAAAAATACATAAAAATATTTCACTAATAGTAATAATAATAATAGTAATAAATGTTAAACTGCCTATTAGTGAAACCCAAAATAAACAAATAAATAAATAAATAAAAGTAATTCACTAATAATAATAATAATAATAGTAATAAATGTTAAACTACCTATTAGTGAAACCATAAATAAATAAACTGCTCACTAATCTGAGAAATTGAACTCTTTTAAACATGATAGCGAGTGAGCACATAACTTTGAAAGCCATAAAGTACTAAAACTAAAATAAATAGATCCAATTCAGAAACAATAAATAAATAAATAAATAAACAAACAAATAAACAACTCTAGCAGATTTCATCACCTAACTACCTTGGAGTTCATGGTAGATTTGTCTTGAAATGTTTAAACACTACCACTAACAAACTCTACAGAGTCGATAAATAGTATTGTACTTCCAGGAACCTGATTGCACTCTATTTACAGCTGTAGGAATTATATTTTTCATGTCTGTGATTAACGAGTCCATTCAAGGTTATTAAACTACTGCAAAATTGCCCATCACATTATCCTTTATTTCCTGCACAGTGAGGAATACAAACATAAAAATTAAAAATAAAATGTCAAAAATGAGGTCAACACCATATGCTCCACCAACAACAGAGTCAGCAGGTGGATTAGAGGCTAACCAGACTTTCACCACACAACAGAATGAAGGCAAGAAACGAAAAAGCCTGAAGCTCAAACTGCAGCTGCATCCACAGCGAGGCCCGATGCTACAGAACTTCAAACGCTCACAGACAACATGGATATAAACGCCCGTCGCTTTGAAATGAACTTGGTGTGAATTATTCAAGGTGGCGCAACAGACTGTACAAATAACTACGACAAACATTTGTGCTAGCAAAGCAGCATAGAGCTGAAACTCGTATTGCTGCAGTTAAAACTCGGTGACTCATTTCTCTGGAGTACGATTCTTCTCAGCATGTTCCCTGCTACTAACCCACCAGGCTAGCCACAGGTAATGTTCACAAACCCTGACACCTTGCTTTGCAGCTACAATGAAGGAAAAGTTCTCAGTATAACATCTCTAGAGTTAATGCTTTTACATGCTCCTCTGCCCTCATCTTGACTGGCCCACATCAACTTAAAGTGCCCATATTATGCTCATTTACAAGTTCATAGTTTTATTTCTGGGGTCTGAAATAAAACTATACATATACATAGAATACATTTACATAATAAAAAAAAACCTAATTTCATCCTCTGCCTGAAATGCTGTTTTAGTTTGTCTCTTTAACCCTTGAGCTACAGTATGTTAAAAATCCTTTACTTAATTTGGTGTTCCTGGTCAAAAGTTACTGTCTTTTTTTTTTTTTTTTTGAAAAATCTCTTGGTAATCTCGCATTATGCTATATTTTCATCAAATAAGTTTTCACCAGTTTTTAAGTAAATTATTAGTGGATGATGTTGGCATTTGTTCACTCAAAAGCCGTGGTGCATAAGCTCAGAACAATAGCTGGGTTTCCTTTCAAAGTTGCGAATTTAACAGAAATTGGAATATTGCATAAAATATTTGCGCATAAGCACTAATGAGTCCAATGAGTCCTGACAGACTGGCAGTAAATATCACTAAGCGAAGTAGGAGAAGCCACTGAATATTATACTTTTCATATATAATAAATAAAAAAAAAAAAAGGAAGATATATAACATTAATAACTAACTACTGGAGGCCACAGCAACAACAGATGCCCATGTCAAGCACTTGTGTAAGAGTGTTAGGAGAAATCCACAAATTTAGTTTAAACAAGTATAAAGACATTGTTATCAGTCATAACTTCTGGAGAGAAATAGAGCAGACACTGGACAAAGGCAATTATCAACTGGAGTATATTTTAAAAAAAAATACACTTTTAGCTGTGAGCATATGCTGGGCTTTACCAAAGTCCTTTTAGGCAAGTCGTGCCACTTGGCCGCCATCTTGGCAACGCCTCCGGGCAGCTATTTCAGACTAACAAGACCAGGCTCCAATCTAAATCAATGGGCAGAGAGTCAGAACTGCACTTTCACTGGTCACTGGGACATAAAAGCTGCATGTATAGAAAAAGCAGATAAATATGATAAAAATCGCTGAAAAATTTGTATGGCTTTGCCCCAAAATAAGGTTTAAAATGCCTTTTTCCAACAGGTTATACTTTTACTACGCATGCGCAAGGGTTCCTAAACTGTGTGCATACGTCAGTGGAACCAGACGACAGGCTTAAATGTTTCCCGGCTTGACTGTTAAAAGCAGATGATTGGCTTTCCAGCGGGAGGGGCGGGACATGTGCATCCAACCGCCATCTTTGCCGTTACGGGTTTTCCTTATATAGTTGAATGGAGGATTGAGGAAGTGGCATGTCTCTTATAAACTGTCTCTGGCTTAACACAACGCAAGCACAGAACAGGTGCGTAACTCCAGGACACCATTATTAAACACACTGCGACATCCAATGAGAAGAGTTTATATTTGATACACATACACACACACACAGACACACATTATAATATAATATTAAATAAAGCATGCATAGGTGGCTTTTAATATTTGTTCAGAGCTTGGTTCTCCCGCACTGGCATTAATTGCATTAACCTGAAGTTGGAGCGTGCAAAGGTGCAACAATCGTGGACAACCGATGTCCCCACTCACAGATGGAAATGAACACGTTTGAGTGATAGAGTGTATGACACGTGTGGGCGGCTGCAGTCGTTTGCCGGTGTTTGATGCAACACAGGCCCACGGGCACGTCCTCCCGCTTATGCGCGCAGCCCCCATAGCGGGGCGATCCACCTGTCCTCAGGGTGAGATTTTTGCACCCACACTCTCTGGAACATCTGCCACCAGTTTAAGGGGTTGTGAATTTGAACTGTTGACAGGGAGCAAGCTGGGATAAGCGTGAGCAATGCAACTACACATCGAAGACATTGTGATTGGCATAAAAAGACCCGGGCACTGCATGAAGAACAAAGCTGTCAGCTGTGGTTTACATAAATCTAATAAAGTCCCTAATGCAGGCCAAGTAGCTCTCTCGACACTGCCAAGATTTCTCATACGCTGGAAATGCTGAGAGACTCTGGTACAATGGCAACAGATTTTCTGCCGTACTGCACAATGTACGGTTGGTCGACAACTTTCTATAAACATGCACGCTTGAGTCTAATATGTTCAATTTATGCCTAAGGCGCTCGTTTGGCAGTTGTGAATAATTCAGTTTTCCTCTCAAAAGACAGATGCTATTAAAAATGTCTGGCTTTATTATTTGTGACAGAATAATTAAAGATTAAAAGCTGGCCAAAGAAACAGAGAACTGCCTTATTATTCCGTTCAAAGGGTCCTGTATAATTGACAAGCTTAAATGAGAAATAAATACTTCTGACAGTTCTGTTCGGAGACTAAAATACTGCTAAGTTGGTGCACAACGTCTTATTGATCTCCAACATGACGCATAAAAAAAATAATAATAATAAAAATAAAATAAAAAACTTAATGAAAGCTCTGGTGAATGGTTTTCTTTCAGGCCTTAAAAGTCAAGATGAAAAATCTTGCTTCCATAACATTTTACTTCTATAACACATCTACAAGGATTTAACGCAAAGAGAAGCTTGATGAGGAACTGAATAGATTGTGAAAAGTGGGAAAGCAATTGTTTATTTATTTGTTTGTTTGTCTATCTTTGGAATAACATGTTTCAAAGAGTCATTCAAAATTAATATGGCAACCCATAGGCTATAAAAGTAAACATTTAAAAACTATATTAACTAGAAAAGACGTCAACGGATATAGATATACAGTAGTTTGGGATAAGTATAATTCTTTGATAAAAAAAAGACCATTTATTTGACCATATGTGAAATATTATTATAACTGTTTTCTATTAAAATATATGAAAAAGTCTACAGTATATTATTCTTGTAATGCAAAGCTGAATTTTCAGCAGCCTTTACTCCAGTCTTCAGTGTCACATATACTACCTTTTTTATAAATGTCTTTAATGTAATTTTTTATGAATTGAATACCTCCTTGCTGAATAAAGTTATAAATACTCCAAATTGTTAAACAGTAGTGTATATTTAACCATGCAACATCGATAAAGTGACGCACATGTGGCAGGACATTTGTCAAATGTCACTCTTTCTTTGATAATGTGTCCGCCCACTTTAAATATGTTCATCAAATATATTCTGATTGGCTGAGATTCAGCTGCCTGTCACTGCAAACTAAGACACTAAAAAACACCCTAAATGATAAACACAAAAGTCAGCCAGAAGAACAACTCTATGAATTTCTCTAAGAACAACTCTGAAACTGTCTATTCTCACCTCTTCATTCTGTTGCAGTTCATGAACCCAAAGTTCTCTTTCCAATGAATTCAAGTCGAAGAAAAACTGTTCAAACAATGTCTTGGAATTATTTGCATAAAGCATTTAAACGAAAATATACAAGGCACTGTTCTTTTCAGAGTCTTAATATACAACAGAGTGAAAGCCACTGACCATGTTCTAATTCGAATCTGAAGATGAAAACGCTAAAACTCTGAGATGAGAGGTTTATTTGAAGTGTTGGGATATTTTAAGACCTTCAGTGGTTGGTGTTCTCTTTTCTTTATTCTGTGTCTCTCTTCCTACACAGTCACAGTTAAACGGAACACTTTCATAATCAAGTTAGATGCCCCAAGGCATGGTTCCCTAATTTTACAAGCATTCACAGAAAAACATTTAGTCAATTTAAAACAGACTTATTAATATAAACTTCTGCTAACTCAGAGGGTTTGAAATTGATAAATCACATGAAAGATGGGCTATTCAAATTCTTGTTAAGCCAAATTAATTGAAGGATGTGTCTTTTCACACTACAGTTTTTGCCACAAACTTGTGTCCTCTCGGACAGTTCATGTAAGGTTTGAAACTGATACTTCAAAAATGTATCAAAATTCATGAAATATAAGGTGTTCGCTAATTATAAAATAATGAATTTCTCATTGCTGCTTATCAATGAAGTTGCCTTTAGAAGCTCACATGCAGTGCATCAGCAGCAAATCTTAAGTTTTAGTAGCAAAAACAAACATCAACAGAGCAAAAAAAAAAAAAAAATCAGAACTGGCATCATCTTCTCACAGTCCCTTGCTACAGTGGTAAACAGCTCGCGCTAGAATTCCCAGCGGTACATACACTGATGATGAAATCGTAATGTGGTTCAGAACCAAATAGTACAGTATGACGAGTGTCTTCTAGCTCAGCTATAAACTGAACGATCAAACCAAGAGTCAAAAACAGCCTCTTCAGCACTTTAGACTAGAGTCACACACACACACACACACACACACACAAAGCTGCACCTGAAGATCCTGATAATTTGTGTCTCATCTCATTGTTTTATTTCAGTCCTGAACCTTTCCTAGGCTAGTTGGAGTGCAATAAAGTGTCATTTGTGAAGGCCCACAGCTAGAGTTTAAGTTTCTACAGTTCATGTAAGGTCACTAAACATTTGCCTTTGTTCCTGAATGGTTTGACATCTTGCCGTGTACAGTCAATGTCGCTGGTTACAAGCAAAAACTAAATAAATAGGGCCAAAACATGATCCAAACATGATTTCAGTTACCCTACAGACTTAAAGTCCAAAGCATTTCAGAAGTTCTGATCCTGCTGGGCTGTACTGATACCCCTGATGTTCGGCAAAACGACTTAAGAGGCGGTCTGCAAAAAGCCGCTGGATTTTGATTTAAGAAACCTATTAAAGTTAAAGAATTTCTGGCATTGTTGCAGGAACGTACACGAACATTTCATTTGTGGCTACTGTGCCTATTCAATTACAGGAACTGCTAGTCTCAGAAATGAAAAGAAAGAACAGTTCCCCTCAATTTCCGTTTTTTTCTTTCTTCCTCACTAAAAGGGTTCTCTTCACAGCGGCACTTGTATGTTCTGTTCAATAGCAGCGAATGGTCTACTATTAATAAGCCTTGACGTTCATTTGTATTCATTTGCGGTGAGGTTGAAAGTGTATTTCTTACCGAACTCTCCTGGCACTGAGATCTCATACACACAGGATTGGCCCATGGTGTAGTTGCGAGGGTAGTTTGGGGACAAAATCGTGCCCTCTGAACCCGTAGACCGGCTTCCACATGGAGCTGGAAGAAACAAACGAAGGTTCAGCTTGAATGCATGTATATATTTAAAACACAACCAAACCGTTGGCTATATGCGATTAAAAAGACTTTAAAGGTGGAATATATCATTTATTGTTTGTTGTACAGACCAATGCATGTGGATCAGTTATCTTTATTTCTTGATTTGAAGCTTTTTACATAACTTTACATTACACAACTCAAACTATTAAAAAACTATTTAAAAATGCAACATTTATGGCACAAAAACACTGAAAAAAAACAAAGACGAATACATACACACACACACACATATACATGAAAATATACAATTCTAAATACAACCCGAATTCCGGAAAAGTTGTGACGTTTTTTAAATTTTAATAAAATGAAAACTAAAGGAATTTCAAATCACATGAGCCAATATTTTATTCACAATAGAACATAGATAACATAGCAAATGTTTAAACTGAGAAATTTTACACTTTTATCCACTTAATTAGCTCATTTAAAATTTAATGCCTGCTACAGGTCTCAAAAAAGTTGGCACGGGGGCAACAAATGGCTAAAAAAGCAAGCAGTTTTGAAAAGATTCAGCTGGGAGAACATCTAGTGATTAATTAAGTTAACTGATATCAGGTCTGTAACATGATTAGCTATAAAAGCTTTGTCTTAGAGAAGCAGAGTCTCTCAGAAGTAAAGATGGGCAGAGGCTCTCCAATCTGTGAAAGACTGCGTAAAAAAATTGTGGAAAACTTTAAAAACAATGTTCCTCAATGTCAAATTGCAAAGGCTTTGCAAATCTCATCATCTACAGTGCATAACATCATCAAAAGATTCAGAGAAACTGGAGAAATCGGCCAGGAGACCTTTATTGGATGCCCGTGGTCTTCGGGCTCTCAGACGACACTGCATCACTCATCGGCATGATTGTGTCAATGACATTACTAAATGGGCCCAGGAATACTTTCAGAAACCACTGTCGGTAAACACAATCCGCCGTGCCATCAGCAGATGCCAACTAAAGCTCTATCATGCAAAAAGGAAGCCATATGTGAACATGGTCCAGAAGCGCCGTCGTGTCCTGTGGGCCAAGGCTCATTTAAAATGGACTATTTCAAAGTGGAATAGTGTTTTATGATCAGACGAGTCCAAATTTGACATTCTTGTTGGAAATCACGGACGCCGTGTCCTCCGGGCTAAAGAGGAGGGAGACCTTCCAGCATGTTATCAGCGTTCAGTTCAAAAGCCAGCATCTCTGATGGTATGGGGGTGCATAAGTGCATACGGTATGGGCAGCTTGCATGTTTTGGAAGGCTCTGTGAATGCTGAAAGGTATATAAAGGTTTTAGAGCAACATATGCTTCCCTCCAAACAACGTCTATTTCAGGGAAGGCCTTGTTTATTTCAGCAGGACAATGCAAAACCACATACTGCAGCTTTAACAACAGCATGGCTTCGTCGTAGAAGAGTCCGGGTGCTAACCTGGCCTGCCTGCAGTCCAGATCTTTCACCTATAGAGAACATTTGGCGCATCATTAAACGAAAAATACGTCAAAGACGACCACGAACTCTTCAGCAGCTGGAAATCTATATAAGGCAAGAATGGGACCAAATTCCAACAGCAAAACTCCAGCAACTCATAGCCTCAATGCCCAGACGTCTTCAAACTGTTTTGAAAAGAAAAGGAGATGCTACACCATGGTAAACATGCCCCGTCCCAACTATTTTGAGACCTGTAGCAGAAATCAAAATTGAAATGAGCTCATTTTGTGCATAAAATTGTAAACTTTCTCAGTTTAAACATTTGCTATGTTATCTATGTTCTATTGTGAATAAAATATTGGCTCATGTGATTTGAAAGTCTTTTAGTTTTCATTTTATTAAAATTTAAAAAACGTCCCAACTTTTCCGGAATTCGGGTTGTATTAATACATACTAATAGCATACAAATAATACTAAATGTGATGCATTTTTCCCTGAAATTGTTTAAATAGTATAAATCTATGTTGTCCACAATTATTTATTGATTTAATTATTTTGTCATACACATACTGTGCCACAATAGTAGAAAAATGTTTCTGCTGTTATGTAGTTACATTATAGCTATATAGAATTATTATAGAATTATATTACTCATGAAAAACTCTTATGAAACTTTATTTATTTTAAAACTGACTTGTAAAGAAATATGGATGTTAATACACAATCTACTTGCAGTTCATTTAAAAACATGTGGCATAAATAAAATGTTAATTTTTGCCTCGGGGCCAAAACTTTATTTTTAATGTTTTATGGATGAGTCCCACTCTAAGGATGAACCACAGTTATACAGAAGGCAGCGATAGGAGACTCCATCTCATGCAAATCTACATTTTTTTCTAAAACAAATTTGTCAAAAATAACAAGTATATAAATAAAATTAAGTAAAACTTTTGCTTTGTGGAAAGTGGAACAAAATGAGTCCACCTTTAACTGAATGTTCATTTGAGAAGGAACTTTGTACCATTTTAACAAAGGCAACATAAAGTGAGGAGTAAATCTATATAATATGGCACAATATGACAGCTGCGGCAGGAGCGCTAGAGTTATAGTGAGCATTGTTAACAGCGCTCAGTCATTCATCAACCAGTTAGAACAGAATTATAGGCCTGACAATAATAATTTTCAATCTCATTCTCGAAAATACAACCTATCGAGTCTTTTTAAGATACAGTCTTTATCCTATCATCGATTAGAGGGCCGTTTCAATTATTTCTTCACAATAGGCCAAATTATTTAGCATAATGCAAGAGAGATAGCAAAAGTGGGGTAAAAAAGTAATTAGGATCTAATGGAGCAGGCAGAAGCTTTCATCTAGTCATACTTTACAAAATATAAATCTTTCTTTCCAAGTGACATTTATAGCCATTGACTTGCACAAGTGGATAAACTGCTGCCCCGTTGGCATTATTTGATGTGAAATTCAAAGTCTCAGTGCAGATTTATTATTGCTGATCCCACAATATTCTGTGGTGAAATATTAATTTCGGAAGATTAGCAAACAAGACACGGTGACAGAATCAATACATCAAGGCGTTAAAATCATTCACTCCTGAGTCTAAGAACATCATCATTTTTGACTCATGTTATAATTGTTCATCTCTGCAGATGACAAGAAAAGTGTTTACAATGTTTCATGTCAGTTTTAACATCTCCCAGTGCTAGAGTTTAACAAATCTATAAATGTCTTTCTAAAAGGGCCTATATAATTAAGATCCATCTTTTCACACTGAAGGGATTCATACACAACTGTTACCAAAGCTTCAACATTCACTGATGCAGCATCATGATGCATGAAGATCTGGGAGTGAAAACATTTGAGAAGGATAATGTACATTTTGCATTGCATTCAGTACTGCCCTTAAGCTACAGAAATGATTTAAATGTTTCCCAGAACAAAATACAAATACAATATACCTTGATCATTCAGTTCCAAAAGTTTCCCAAAAGCTTGTAGAGTTGTGCACTTGTCTCTCAATTGTCCTCAGTGTGAAAACATGGATGCCAGAATCATACAGTCACTCTTGGAAAGGGGTCAAATATGATGACGATGCTAGAAAAACAACTAATGTGCAGGATCTGGAGGATTTTTCACAAGAACAGTGGGCAGCTGAACTGCTCATAACAACAACTTTCACAAAACAAAGAAACAGTCATTGATCATCCAGATAATGTCACACATTAAGAATCAAGTGTTCATAGACTTTTGAACAGGACCATATGTGAAAAATGCATCTAATTATTTTGTCTAGTGGACTATATGCATACATAACAACTTTTAAATAGCTTATACAGAGTAGTACTGAACGAGAAAAAAAATGAATGCAATTTTTATTTTGTCTAATTTTGTTAAAATTCGTAAAATTTTACAGCGAGTTATACACTCACACATAAATACACACAGCATATATGATTTCTGATCTAACTTGAACTGAAACTCTGTCATTTCTATCTATATAATATACTGTATCGCTCAATGGTTACAATAGCCAATTACAATCCAAATATCTGATTCATTAAGTAAAATATTGTAAAAATAGAGTTCTCAAATCATCAATACATTTGACACTTTTTATAATTAAATATTATTTTAGCATCATTGAGATACATTATAATTTTTATTAACAGTTTGAATAGTATTTAATTATATATTTATTTTATATTTCAATTTTTTTATGTTTTAGTCATTGTTGTCTTTTTGACATATGTATTAGTTATTGTTTTATATGTGTCTGTATATTCTTTTATACAGTTTTATTTCATTTTTAGCTATTTTAGTACATTTAGATAAACTAAACGAAAATGAGAAATAAAAGCTGAAATAAAGATTACAATGAAACTAAGCTTTTGTAAGTAAATTGTTGAATTGATGCATAGAATTGATTGAGCTGATTCACAGAAATAAATCTTTAACACTGTGTTTAACAAAAAAAGAGAGATGTTATTAAAACATGTCACATAAGAGAAGAAAAGATGGTAAAACTAGTCTGATAATCACACTGACTTCTGGAAACTTAATAGCCAAATAAAAAGCACTTTAACAATGTTCTCAAATCATTACGACTATATTGTAAAGATCCAATAAATCGCACAACCCTACTACAGACCTAAATAAAGCCAGATTATAAGTATATTTAGTTCTGACTTTCTTTGTGAGTGATAAATCCTCTCCAACTCCCTATAATTCACACTCTCCGCACATGCACATGTACACCGTGTCCCAGCCGTCTCCAGAGACACAGGTAAGACGCAGCACATAATCCAGCATCTCTTCACACCCGTGAGCTGGTCTAACAGTGTGTAAGAGACAGCTGTTAGATGATCTGTCAAGTCCTTGTGGTTTGTGTGCACTTGTGAGAGGATGACAGTCCATACACAAGACCCCAGCACAAACACATCCATTATTAATCAATGCTTTGCATTTTAAAAGACCTGCTTTAGATTTGAATATATTTTAAAATGTCATTTATTCCTGTGATGTAACGCTGAATTTTCAGCATCATTACTTCAGTCTTCAGTGTCACATGATCCTTCAGAAATAATTTTAATATGCTGACTTGCTGTTAAAAAATTAAATGAGAATTATGTCAGATAGGCTACTATTGGTGTTCAATTATTAATACTTTATTAGTAAGATTATTATTTTTTATTAAGATTTTTTTATAATGTTGAAAAATGTTTTTGCTGCTTAATATTTTTTGTGAATGTATTTTTTTTAGAATTCTTTGATGAAAAAAAAAATCAAAAGAACGACATTATTTCAAATATAAATATTTTTTTACATTATAACATGTCTTTACATTCACTTTTGATCAATAACAAATAATTCTTTAAAAACTTATTTTAAAACTCTTCATTTTCCAAATAAAAAACATTTTTAACATTAAAATAGAAAACGGTTCTTTTAAATTTTAATATTTCACAACACTACTGCATTTTTGATCAAATAAATGCAGCCTTGGTAAGCATATGAGACTTTTAAAAGCTTATAAAAAATCTTAACATGTGTAATATATACTAGAATGGAGTCAGGTGACTGAAATGTGATGTGGTTAAAATGCAAGATTTCATGACATCAACCACTTGCTATATATCAGAAGCTCTGTGAAGATCATTTGCAAATTAGTGCAGAACAATGAGCCATTACTAAACCATTGTGAGTTGTTACCCGCTGGACTGTTACCTAAAACCATCACTTCCCACATGATGCATTTCCAGCACAAACTCATTCAAAGAGGGTTAGCAAGGCCACCCACACATGCATGCATGCAGAAAAAAGTACTCTGAAATCAATAGACCAGCCTTTGGTCCAGATCTGTACAGTATCAACTCAAGGATGTGTCAGATGCATTATGCACAAACATGTGAAAACTTCTGCCATTTCTTTGTCATTAATTTCTCTACCATCCACTTTTGTCCTCTATTAAAAAAGGATACAAAGACCTCTCTGTAAACTACATGTCTGCACAGAGAACAAATACTTGTCATTGACTGATTCATGGGTATCTCTACCAGACTTCTCAACTAGCTTAACCAGCAAGCTTTTTCTGAAAGACCTTACTTAAAAATAATAATCTGACTGTGCATTATCATGCAAACATCTTAAATAGTAATATCTCATCTTAAAAAATGTCACTGTAAAGACAAATTGTACCTTCTTGTTTCTGTGGGGGTTATTGATTTGCATCTAAACTCATAAACCAGACTCCTATAATGAGGTGATTTTTGCTAGTTATTATCAGGGTTTTGTTGACACTCAATGAAAGTTCACATGCATCCTCTTACTGTGATTACACCTAATCAGCCGACGCATAAGTTCACATAAATGCCTTAAATGATGTTCATTTATTAGCAAAAGGTCATCACAGCTCAATTTAGCCTTTTTTTTTGACATTTTATTCACAGTCTAACATGTGGAAGTTTTCTAGCATGTGTTTTTTTTTTGTTTTTGTTTTTTTGCAAAACATATTTTTCTAATTATTATTTTCAAAAGTTATCAGTGTTTTGGAGTACATGTAAACACTCTCATGTTGATCTGTTAAATCCACACTTTCATTCACAAAATGGAGAAAAAAAAAGGATAAAACATGCAAACATACATATCCCACACAGCTCCAAAAGTAGAGCGTCATGCAGGTATTTGGGTCTTAAGGGAATGTTCTTCTCATATTCAGAGACAGTAAAGATGGAAACGTGAGCGTACCTTGGCAGCTGGGCAGAGCTCTGTTCCACTCGGGTCTGTTGGTGCCGCCCATGACACAGGTGAGACTGGAATAACCCTGGAGCTGGTAGCCTGGATCACAGTGGAAGGTCACAATGGAGCCCAGCTTATAGTCTCCACCCAACCGAGTGCCATTCATCACGCTGCCCGGGTCAAAACAAGCCTCACGCAGTTTAGCTATACGGGAGAGGAACACAAGACATATGGCGTAAGATAAAGCTATAGAAGATGAAAAGATCTGAAGGGATAAAAATGGCAAGCGCTGAGTCACTGTCAGCCTTTTAAAACATTCCAGTTTGCACTCGAGCATCTTGAAACTGTATATCATGACAATCCTAAAGGAGCTGTTTACCAAAACATGAACACTCTGTCATCATTTACTTGCCCTCAATCGATAAAAATCAATAAGTGCATTGCTCAAGGGCACAAATCCAGTGCGAGAACAGCCCCTTTCGGGCTCTTTAACCACCAGACCGAAACAAAAGAGCAATTACCTTTGTATTCCAGATGGAAGCCCGTGTAGCTCACGGATCCATCGCTGCGGAAGGCAATGTGCATGATGTTGGAGCTGCTTTCCACCTTTTCAGGCAACTTGCTGTCTTGAAATGTGCCGATCAGATGACTGTTGCTGTGAGGTCCATCATAGATGTACAAGAAGTCATAGTTGGGCTCAATGCTAAAACTGAGAGAAGACAAACACAATATAGGACCAAAACACAGTGCAAATGGTGATCTATCGACTACTTTTCTACGCAATTTACTCCTCCTGAAGGATTAGTTCAACCACAAATGAAAATACTGTCAGCATGTCATTGCAAATCATTGCACACATAGGCATCAAAAAGTGAGATTTTAGAAAACTATAGGAGGATTACAGCACACGGTCATTTAAAGCTTTTTGATGGCGTTTTATGTACATTATGTGCATTTTCTCTGTGTTCCATGGCAAAAATAAAAGCATCCAGGTTTAAAACAGTCGGCAATGAAAGAATCTTGCTTTTTAGATAAACTAGCACTTTAAAGCTTGGTATCCACCTTATTTTTCCCGTTAGAGTGTATGTGGCCATTTATAAATTTAGGTGTGTCTAGTTTCTGGTGTCTTTCGATTCAAACTATTTTCAGCTGTACAAAACAGCTAATCTTGCTGCTTGATATTACAAACTGGTGTGTCTTACCATATTATTTTAATGTATTAACTTTTTTTTATGAACACACTGGTTTGTAGAGCAAACAGTTTTACCGTTTACTGTTTTTCGTGTTATTTCCCTGTAGCTGCGAAAGAACTGAAAGTCTCACACATTCACAGAAAATGGCTTACTTTCGAATTTGAGGAATAAGGTGGATATACTGCAAAAAAAAATGTTTCTTACTCAGCATTTTGACTTGTTTTGCAATACAGATATTTAAATATTCTTAAACCAAGCTACATTTACTTGAGAAGCAAAAACTGAATATAGCTTGTGATGTCAAAGAAGGAAGCTTGTTAAATTGTCATGTTTTACAGCAATCAATATTACCATTCCTACACTGCAAAATAATGATTTAATTTTTTTGTATTTTTGTCTTGTTTTCCAGTACAAATATCTAAAGAATTGAATAGCAGAATAACAGAGTCCACACCACAACTAAAACAATGAAGGCAAATAGAAATAATATAGTTGGAATCACTTTCAGAACAATTATTTTCCAGCTGATGAATGATACAAATATTGATAGCTAATCAGATTCAATCTGTCACGAGCTAGAGAATTTATTGAAATTCTTGAGAAATAAGTGGCAGATGAGCGTGCATTTAGAATAAACAGATGATATCGTTTGCTGGTGTGGACGCTAATATTGTTATATTTATTATTATATTTAAGTATTTTAAGCATAAACTCACTTCATTCTTATATATTTTAATTTAAGAATTTGTAGTTAATAAGAAATTCTTTTCTGTTTTCTTCCTTCTTTTTTTGGCAGTGTAAAATGCAAATTGCTTTTAAAGTATGAAGGCTGTAAAACAGGAAAGATAAAATAAGCAGCATCCTATTATAAATATGAAAATTCATCAAGTGCTTGTTGACAACATCACAAGCTCCATCCAATTTTCACCATGTGCCCAGCTGAGGCTGTTAAAACGTGCCTGTGACCTTCCTAAAAGACCTTTATGGTCATCTGAGGCAGAAATGGTTTTGAAGAGCCTTCTCTGCATGTTTCAGGTGGGGAAACATCCGATGTGGGTGGAAAATGCACATAAATGGCACAGTGATGCTTTGGGAATATGCTCAACTTCTTATTAAGTACAGCAATGAGAGCAGACGGCTGTTTATTGTCCCAGGATGACAACAGTAATGCACCAATAATATGCCATTAATTTGAGACAAATTTGTAAAAACTGCAATAACGTCACTTCAAATTATGTCTTGCAGACCTCTCAGAGAATATCTATCTTGAGAGATCTTTTTCCAATTACTACACTGATTGTAAAACACAATTGTAAGTCATATGTTAATGTGACTTGTTTTTTTGTGCTCAGATCACAGTTTGATACCAGATTCTAATTTACAGTCTAAGATGGAACAGCTATGTGTCAGTGACGTGGCACTCATACTCACTTCATATGTTCAGATGTAATAACTTATTCAGAGAAACATAAAAAATTCACATCATGCTGACAACAACATGAAAACATCTCCTCTATGATCAACCTTTTCAAAAATTCTGTTTGATATTTTATATGGGACAAAGTCAAAATTTCTAGGTGGTTTATCCATCTTGAGATGGATATATATATATATATATATATATATATATATATATATATATATATAGTCATTAGAAGGCTGAGACACTTAGGGCAGATTTAATTAAAGCAGGCTGGAATAATCTCTTCTTTTTAAGCAGTGAAATAAGCACTTGAAATGAAATAAGGCAACATTTCTATTTTTCATTTAGTTTAAATTGATACATTAAAATAACCAAAACTCAAATAAAAATATACAGATATACTTATAAAGAACAAGAACTATTGAAAATGACCAAAACAAAACAAATACACTAAAATTAAAATGATAAAAAATAAATTATTAAATAAAAAATAAAATATTAAATAAAAAGATTATTCAAAATATTATTAAAACCTATAATAGTATATCAGTGATGGTTACAACTTCTTTTTTTTTGACAACAAAAAATGATCTTCCTGTTTTCAGAGTAATATTTAGTCCTTCAAATTGATGATCATACCTGATAAATGCCAAGGAAATGACGTAATCAGGGTGAACCGTGATGAACCAGTCGCAGTCCTTGCTGTGCGGGTACGGATGGGGGAAATTTGGTGACAGAATGAATCCAGATGAGCCTGTAATATTTCCACCACAAGGAGCTGGAAGAGATTATAAAGTATATAAAAACTTTTTTCCCACTCACAGTGTGCAAGCGCTGCTGTTTTATTTCAAAATGGCTAGATATCATATGAGTAAATGACCATCTTGGCTAATTAATCATTCAATATCTAGCTATGAGTCAAATTCAAATCGCACCATTAATATTCATGAGCAAAGCTGATAGGTTCCCGCCCCCCCAGGGTTCAAATTGTTCTAAAGCTCCTGCTCTGACTTTCAACCAGATTGACCTTTAAAATGACTAAATGTGACTCAAACTTAAAGGCAGTTGAAAGAAAATAGGTTTCACAGACTCCTGGTACCCAGAAAATAAATGCAGTTTCCTAGAAGCATTTATCATGGGAAGTCTTCACCCCAGTTTCCCACAACCCAGAACTGTTGAGTGCTGTGATCAGAAATTTCCATCAAAGAGATTTATTATTTCAGGCCTTTTATAAAATGTTATTCAAGTAATTTCTGCTAGTTATTTTAGACATTTCTTCAGAGCTGACAAGTGTGAAATGAGAGGCCGTCCGTATTTTCTAGGCATCGTGCAGCATTGCTGCAGATTGAATGAAAATGAATCTCACCGATACATGTAGGAGGACTGGGCTGCCAGTAGAATCTGTTGTCCACCTGTATGCAGGTGATCCTGGGCTCCCCTTGCAGATCGTAGCCCGGATCACACGTGAAGGTCACGGTGTCGCCAGGCTCTTTGCCCTCTCCGCTGCGGCTGCCATTCATGGGCGTCCCCGGGTCCCTGCAGGCGGTGGCCACTGAACCTGCAAAATGAGAACGATGATCAGCTGTGCTCACTTTTAACTTACCAGGATGTCTCCGCAGGAGGTAGCATTTCCCGCTTGGAAAAGAGGTTGCGTGGCCTCGGTAGCAAACAATGGCTCACTGGGGGCTCTGCTGAGCAGAACACCATCTAATACAGGTCTGAAATAAATCTGAGCTACAGTACAGCAGTCCTGCTTGACTGAAAAATCACTCGCTAATGGATGCAGTTTTTTTTTTTATACTTACGTTGAAAAAAGCTTTTACTTTTTTCAGGCAGAGGAACCGTTATTTTGGCCAAGCTTCCTTAAATTCAGAGTGTTTTGTGCAAAAAGTTAAAGGTAATAAAAACAATCCATGAATTTTTATTTTTTTTACTAAATGAACTTAAGGAACATACAATACCATTCAAAAGTTTGGGAGTGTTTCTATTTTGACAGAAATTAATACTTTCATTCAGCAAGAATGCATTAATTGAATCAAAAGTGACTGTAAATATTTGTATAGTGTTAGAAAAGATTTCTATTTTAAATGCTGCACAACTGTTCTCAAGAGTGATAATAATAAGAAATGATTATTGAGCAGCAAAATCAGTGAAAACAAATCGTATCAAAGTTTTGAATCGATTAATTTAAATTAAGGGTTTGGAATGATTCATAAAAGATGAATCAAACAAATTTTCAGCACATGAGACTATAATAACGACACACACCATTATAAAATTAATAGTTTAGAACATGATTTTTTATTTAGTCATACTATGCACCCCTATTAAAAATGTTTCACTGTTTATCGCCATTAAAGCCTCATTAGGTCTAACTTTTTTTTACTCAATACTAGAACTGTGTACTGTGAAACTCTGGTTTTAAAGAAAAGTACTCACTTGAGAAATCAATGGCAAATCCAGATTTGCTAATGTAGAAGTCCGTCTCAAACTGGATGGTGACCACATTAAGAGTGCTGTGAACACCATCGGGTAACAGTGAACCACTCACTTCCTTCAGGGCCATCTCGTTTTCCGGATGCCCGTCCCAAACCTTCAGGATATCATGTGATGCCTCTGTGTCAAATGCCAAGAACTGCAGACTAAAAAATAATAATAATATAAAGCCTGATTCACAATCATTTACATAGACTGAAATTTACATCCCCACACTTAATCAAATCAAATAAATAATTAGGTAGCACTTCATAATAAGATTCCATTGGTTAAAGGGATAGTTCACTCAAAAAATTAAAATTCATTTACTCACCCTCAAGTTGTTACAAACCTGTATAAGTTTCTTTCTTCTGTTGAACATAAAATATGTTTAAGAAATTTGGTAACCAAACTGGACTTCCATACAATTTTGTATTTTATTTTCCATACTATGGAAGTCAGTGGGGACCAGCAACTGTTAGGTTACCAACATTCTTTAAAATGTATTATTTTATGTTCAACAGAATAAATAAATTCAGAATTTTCATTTTCCCTTTTCTATCCCTTTAACATGAACTTTTGTAAATACTAACAAGACTAACATCTAAAGTACATAAACACATTATTGAAATCACAAGTTGTATCTGTTAAAGGTAAACTGTGTCATTTCTATACTAACATCACCAAATCAACAGCAAATTTATATGGAAATAAATATAAATTATAAGTATAAATATAAATATAACTATATATTATAAGTGTTTCTTCATATTTTAATTGAAGAATATTTCTATTTTATGTTGAAATAGCTTTTTTTTCAGTTTAAATTCTAAGTCTTAGTAATTATGTTATGAGTTTTTGTTTTTAGTTATATTTATATTTAATTTTAATTTATATTATTTTAGTTTTAGTAATTTAAGAACCTTAACTTCAACTTTACATTTCATGTAGTTGTCGAACATTTCTATTGCTATCTACAAAAATGACAAAATAATCAATGAATAAAAGTACCATAAAATAAACTCATATGACTGTTTGAAACATTTTATTTAATTGTTGTTGCTAGTATGGCAAAAAATTACACGGGACCTGAGCTTACATGACCTAACAAATAACAGTTGTATTTGTATTTAATAATAACGTATTTACTAATGTTAAGTTAATGGATTAATAAGTTAATTAACTAACATGGGACCTTATTGTAAATAGTTATCAATAATTATTTCAAGCTGACTTGCAATAATTTCTTTACTGAGTAAGTGTGTCCCTCATGCAGCACTGTAAACAGGTCAAAGACCTCAATCATACCGAAATAAGATGACATTTTCCAACATGTAGAGGTAGATAAACTTCACTTGAGGTCAGGGTCAATGCAATCTGTTTAACATTAATAAGCTTGACTCTCTCCTATGCAATATCAATGAATGACTTTAACCAGCTCTCTAAATTCCCATTTTGGCTTTCTGCACTCTGTGCTTTGATATCACTAAGGCACTGACAGTAAGCGTCAGGCTAAAATATCAATTCATCTCTCTCACAAGTGACTTAATGAGTCACCTGACAGTGTTTCCGGAGTCCACCTCAATGGTCCATGTGCAGCGGAGGTTGTTGTCATATGGGAATGGGTATCCGGGAGACAGTATCCGTCCGGATGACTCACCTTTAAAACTTCCCCCACACTCCGCTAGAACAGATCAAAACAAGAAGTTATTGCGCTGTCAACTCCCACCCACGAAGATGATGTATTTGGTCAGAGCTTTCTTTCTGGTGTTAATGATGAGCTGCGGAGACTCGGGCCGCTGGAATCTCTGTTGCTGGATCTGACACGACCACACCACCCCCTCACCATCCCGAAGTGGCCATGCAACAATGGGCCGTAATTATGCATTCACGAGATGCCACTTTTAACTACGTTGCTTGTGCATGTCATTAATTAAATGTTAAATCTCTGTCCACGTTATTTATGAGCTTAGTCTTGCATGAAAAGCTGTGGACCTGTGGTTTTCATGTTCATTACAGTAGTCTCAGACACAATATCTGCAGTACATTGCTCATTAAAGCACTTGTTTCTGTAGCGCATTATGGAATAGCCGGATGATCTCACGATCAAACAGGCTTCCTTGTGACAAAGAAACTACTGATATTACAATGGTCATGTAATGAATGCAGAGACGGCTCAGATGGACAAGGAATAGAAAGCTGGCCCCTGGAGATTATTATGTCTTATATCTTTTCAATGCCCTCTTTAGAGCTAGAGTGTGTCTCTCTTTTTTAAATACTTTCATATATTCAAGTTCAATTTGCAGAGACAACTAAGTAAACCATTCAAAGGTTGATTGCCTTGAAAAGTGTAAACAGTAACTCGATGGCGAAATCAAAAATATTTTTGCTTGAGCATCACAAGCGTAAAGCAACATTTTAAACTAACCAATCACATTAGTTTGGGGCGGGACTATGCATTTGTTCAACCTGTGGTAGAGTGGGTGAAGAATTTGGGAAACCTGTTTGAATACAGTCAATATTATTGCACTTCTTCTGAAATGTATTTGTCTTACTGCATGAAAATATAAAACCAGTTAATAGGACTTAAATATATATATATATATATATATATATATATATATATATATATATATATATATATATATATATAGGTACATATTGGTACCATTTGGAAGGGTACCAGAGACAACTTTTATTTTTCTTGAGAGTAGGCTATGATATTATGGGTAAAAATTAATGTTGCAAATGATATTTCTCAGCTAACCACTTAAAACAATAACCAGGTTGTGCCACTTACAGACCAGCATTGCCAATAAAGCCTGAATAATGAAAGTAAAATAACGCAGCCTAAAAGTGCACAAACTAATTTTTCATAAAATTATCTAACAACCCGCATCCTAGCAACTCAGAACACCTCATCAATCACCTAGCAACCATTCAAGCAACTCAGAACACCTTAGTAATCCTTAGCCACATCCTAGCATCAATTCAAGCACATCAGAACACCCTGGCAACCCCCAGCCATATCTTTGCAACTCAGAACACCCCATCAACCACCTAGCCACACCCTAGCAACCAGTCAAGCAACAAAAGACCTCAGCAACAACACAGAGATACCCTGGCAACCACTCATAGACCATGAAATCACAATATCAACTTGTGCTTGTCTGAAATACTATTGATATTAACAGAACATGAAGGTTGAAGTAACAGTACATGGTCAACAACTAGCTGCTTAGTCATGGAGGAAAAACTCCAGAACCTTTAGCAAATTAATATTGTATACTGCACTTCATAACTGCATGTGATCTGTTTTGTGAAGAGGAAAAAATAAATGTGTAAAGTGTGGCTAGCTTATCAGCTAGCTTTTGAATGAAATATTTAGTACAGCCTCAATGTGCACTATTTTGATGTCTAAATTCCCAAGGTGCTGTCATGAGAGCAAGCAGACCCTTGAGGCAAGCCTCCAGCATCTGCTCACCGGATACCATCTGCACAGAGCATGGCTACTTCATTCTGACTCTGTCCTTCATCAATTTCATCATAAAAAGGCAAGTTTATGCTGGACTTTCAAAAATACCGACAACTCTATGAGGCCAACTAACTTACGTGTAGTTCTTTCGTTTGCCTGGGATTGAAGTGCTCTGAGAAAGAGACTTTGTTCAGAAAACATTGTGATCTACCTGTGCTGACTACATACTGTAGGTAGCTGTGGTAGAATCTTTAGTGATATGCAAGTGACTTATTTGGACTTATTATAAAGACAATTACCCGAAAAAAAATAACAATCAAACAAACAAATATGGCACATATTCCAGGCTGGTTTATGCTGATTAGGGACGCCTGGCTAGTAGACCAGCAAAGTCACTCTGTTCATTATAGAAGCCCGTTTCCACCATGGGAAATTAATGAATAAAAAGGTAATTGTGAATTTTTACCTCACAATTCTACCTTTTTTTCTCGAAATTCTGAATGTACATCTCACAATTCTGACTTTTTACTTTTTTTCCCCCCAGATTTCTGAGCTTATATTATATACTTATATTATTTTTCAAAATTAATATATAAAATGCAATTCTGACTTCTCTAAAAATTGTGTGATATAAACTCAAAATTTCTAGTTTTTATGCGTTTTAAAATGACCTTTTTGTTGGTCAAATGGTCATGCAGCATGACGAATTAATTTCTGAAAGTATACATTATCCATGTGGTTTCTCAATTAATTTGGCATAATAAAAACAGCATGTTGGATCACTGAGAATTTATATATATGTGTGTGTGTATATATATATATATATATATATATATATATATATATATATATACATATTGACAGAGTATAGCAGCCCATATACTGTAGCCATGCTTAATGAGTACGAAAGTGCCTAAGACATACTTATACTGATAACCAACAATGCCTTGCTAGTTAAACTAGTGGAGGAGCATGCAGATGCTGTAATGCGATTAGCAGGTTAAAAAGTTTGAGCATCTCAGTTAACTATAATTATGCAGCTGGTGGCCAAATCGCCATCCTGGACAACATCCCAATCTGGGAAGCAGCAAACAGGGTCCAAAACATAAAATATGCTGGTCTTTTCAACATGGTAATTATAAATATTTACTCTCCAAATGAGTATGTACTCAAAAAAAAAAAACATTTTCCCCATGAGTATTTCAAGCTTGCAGTGTAAATCTCAAGGCTACGTGAGCAAAAGGTTATCTAGTCATTAACACAAGCTCTTATAAGAACATTAAACTCAGGATTTGAGCAATGATCCAATCTCTGATTAACAACGCAAATGAATCCTTGAATGGCAAAATATAAAACACAACCAGTAAACATCTAAGCTAGCATTGCTAAGCTAAATGTTTTGTAGTTCTCATATGACCAAACAAGCAGGCGACAATAAGATGATATACTGCACGTTAACAATAAATCACTAATGCAACATATTTATATTAATAAACATTCCTAGCGCATTATTCATGCAAATTAAAAATTACTTGCTGCAGCTCTGAAATTACTTTGCATTTATAATCAATATCCTGAATCATGTAGAAACTAAAAATGTATTAAAAAAATATTTAAAAATGAATTTAAATTTAATGCAATTTTAATAATAAATTTGTGTATGTATTTAATTGTTAATTTCTCTCATTTCTATATTGTTTAACAGTAAAAAATGAATTTATTATTTATGTCTTGAATCATGTAGATTTTTTATTTTTAATAATTTATGTTTTTATTTTAATATACATATGTGTGTGTGTGCTACGTAATACATTTACATTTGTAAAATAAAAAGTTTACTAATAACATTATTATGAACTAAATACAATATAGTAACTTTAACTTTCTGTAAAGCTGCTTTGCAATGATTTGCATTATGAAATGCGCTATTTAAATAAACTTGAATTGAACAATGAAAAATGCTTAAAAAATTGTTAGTTGATGATACAGTACCTAATGCAACTAAGTCAACTAATGCAACTACCTAATGCAACTACCTAAGCCAATGAACTGAGCCTTACTGTAAAGCATAACCATGGTTTACTTAAAGTTGTCTCTACTGGCATAAAATAAATTTAAGTCTTGTGTTCACAAAGTCTTGAAGCAGCCATACAAGGTGACAAAAACAACAACAATTACGTTAATCTTCACAATGCATTGGGATCAAAGTTTAATTGGGTAAAATGTGTAAGATGGAGAGGGACTGAAATCAGGCTGTAAACACATCAAACACAGAGCTTCCGTTAGCGCCGGTGCAAGGCGCGTGACGGATTCTAGCAGATCCATTATTCACAACAAAAACCTGCAAGGTGTATGTAGTCACACAACGGACACAGCTGCATGTGCAATTAAGTGGAAGCCATGTAAGGACAAATGCTCAAGATTGAGGACGCAAAATGCACTGGCTGTGTTTGGAATAAAACTAACTAGCTTATTGAGTACTGTACATAAATTATAGTGCATGCTATTTTTAAATAATAAGTGAAAGAAAATGCAGTTTTTTATATATACTGCAGATAATTATGGTAGTAAGATATTCCGCACACAGCCGATGTCTCATCCTGCTTTATTTGAAGGGTTGCAATGGATTACCTATGCATGAGGGGAGCGGGTGGTCCCAAGTCCGTCTCTCACCAGTCATACATCTCAATATGCTGCTGCCATGGAGACTGTAGCCAGGATCACAGTGATATGTGACCACGCTGCCAGCAAAGTGGCCTTGGTCACTGATTTTGGATCCAAATTGAGGCACACGTGGTTCGTCACAATGAGAAAGTTCAAAACCTGGAGGAGTAAAGCATGCGAAAGGAACATCAGTGGGGGGTTTTAATGATTTCAAGATTACTGATTTCAGATTAAAACTTCTTGCTTGGGGACATCTTACCATGTATTTATCATTTTCATTATTCATCACCCCCTTTTCCCCTTCCTTTTTACTATTCAGCTTTTTATCTTATATATACATATATATATATGTGTGTGTGTGTGTGTGTGTGTGTGTGTGTGTGTGTGTGTGTGTGTGTGTGTGTGTGTGTGTGCACGTGTGCGCGTGTGTGCGTGTGTGTGTGTGTGTGTGTGCTCTTGTTTTTATGACATATCAGGACAAAACTCTGTATAATGACATGGGTATGAGGACGTAACCCATGTCCCCATTTTTCAAAACGCTTATAAATCATACAGAATGAGTTTTTTTGAGAAAGTAAAAATGCACAAAGTTTCCTGTGAGGGTTAGGGTTAGGTGTAGGGTTGGTGAAGGGCCATAGAATATACAGTTTGTACAGTATAAAAACCATTACGCCTATGGGATGAACACACTTTTCACAAAAACAAACCTGTTTTCATTTTGGAGTGGAGTAACCCTTTAAGCTTAATAAAAAATTTTGAAATGTTATAAAAAAAGTTATAACAATAAAAAAAGTAGTTTTTAGTGGACTATAATAAATCTGACCATCATACTGCAATCCATTTGTTTTTCTTTCTCTTTCAATTAAAATATTTTGCATGTTCATATTTTTTGCAACAAGAAAATATTATTATACTCTTTTACAAAAATTGAACTGACATAATTTCCTTCACACACAGCAATTTTGCAGCTGTTAAGATTTATTCAAAAGTTATTGCACTTGGTTTTCAAAAGTACAAATACAACACTGAACTTAAAAATACATACATTTAATATTTATATATTTATATATATTATCACACACAAACCTAAATAAATTAGAGAGAGTGTGAAATGTGTGTTCTAAGAACATTTATTTTCTAAAAGTTAACATTAGTCATACATTTCACACACTCTCTAATTTATTAAGGTTTGTGTGTGATAATGTGGCCATGGTTGAAGAAACATGCAGCCGATACTTTAGAGACCACCCAGCAAGGTGTGGAATTGCCCCAAGCTGCTGGAGTTCAAAACAGAGTACAAGACCAGAAGCATGCGCATCCAAACATGCTTGCTGAGCATTTCATTTCAAAACCACGGGTATTATTATGAAATTGGTCCTCCCTACTGCTACTGGATAAAAATGTCCACTCTTCTGGAATGGTTTTCCACTAGATGTTGGAACAAGGATGTAGGAATTTGCTCATTCAGACAAAACAGCAGTACTATTAATCAAAAAGTGGGTGCTCGGATACTTTTGTAATGTGTAAAAATAAAACTGTAATGGAGTTCTTAATTGTGTTTCTGCTTCATAAAAATCATATCAATAATTTCAACAAAGTTAACTTCTAAAATCAACTGAACTGCAGGGCTGCAAAATTGTCGCCGAGCTTCCAAATGAAGTTCCCACTCTCTCCTTTCTGATTTGTACAATTAAATTTAACAAGTAAACACAATTTCCTGTGTATTTCCTATGTCATATACAATTACAGTGAACAGGAGCACAAATGATATGATTCCAACCGTTTAATCCTAATCAGATCTTAAT
Organism: Carassius carassius; assembly: GCF_963082965.1. Classification (NCBI taxonomy): domain Eukaryota; kingdom Metazoa; phylum Chordata; class Actinopteri; order Cypriniformes; family Cyprinidae; genus Carassius; species Carassius carassius. The sequence continues at coordinate 29,450,159 of NC_081778.1, forward strand.
GAGAGAATGATACAGCTAATTAATTCATTAAAACTAGGTGTGGGTGAAAGTGCTTTAGGAGTTACTCTCCCAGTTTATGGATAATATCAGATCCATTCAGCTCTAAAAACTAGTCTTGTGTGAGCACTCATATCATATCAGACAGCACTAGCAGAATTAATCAAGAGAATATCACATTAATGATGATATTGATACAGTAAACTCAGAAAGTACAGTACTTTTGACTACTGGCATAAACTCTGTAGCTTATTCTGCCTACCACTACATGTGTAAGTGGGCAGTATAAGCTGCAGAGTTTATGACAGACGCAATATAGGTGATTTTTTCCCCCCTTTATGCTTTTAAAAGAAGTCTCTTCTGCTCACCAAGGCTGCATTATTTGATTAAATACAGTAAAACATTAATATTGTGAAATATTATAACAATTTTAAAGAATGTTTTGTATTTAAATATATTTTAAAATGCAATATACTCTTATGACAAAGCAGAAATGTTCAGAAAATATTAAATTTCAAAAAACATTTCTTATTATTATCAGTGTTGAAAACAGTTAATGTAGCTTAATATTTTTTTTAACTGTGACTATAACCAGATGTACATCTTATGTTATGCATTATGTATTATAAAACACAGTATTTAATGTGTGAAAGTCTTGTGATGCTATTCGTTACTGAACATATATATACTGAAATATAAATTTTTCCATGTTCTTGCTACAAAATTATTTACAATTATTACAGAAAGCACTTTATTTCTACCACTCTCTCCTTTACAAACACACACACATACTATACAGTACAGAGACACATTCGCTTACACAGAAACTTGTTGTAAGCGCTGCTCTGATGTTTTTTTATCAGTAAAACAGTTTAACAACTTAAAAGCTACATGTAATTTCTCACAAGCGATGTAATACTGAGCTGTTCTTGAAGCAGATTAATTTACAGTTTCGCTACTTAGTAGAGAGGACAAAACCTGATGATTGTCTTGAAATTCAACATCTAAACAATATTTGAGGTATGATCACCATAGTATAAGTGGAATACTTGACCCAGGTCTGTTGAATTATTGGAAAATAATGCGTATCCGATGTATAATTAATTATTTCAACTTTGCATTATTTTCTAATAATTCAATGCTGTTAATTATTACATAATCTAATCTAATCTAATCTAATAATATAATATAATACAATATAATATAATATAATACAGTCAAACCAAAAAATATTCAGACAACACTTTTGATTTTGTTTTACTAGTGGGTGAGGATAGCAAAATAATCGAACCTGTGATATATTATACCCAAAAATTCTTCATGGACTACCAGAAAAAACGGATAAAAACTTGGGACAAAAAAAAATGATTCAGACTTTCTGACATTGTAAAGATAAATTTGTTCTGGCACAGTTTAACTCTGAGTTCTTATCATATTTTATTACCATTTTCTAAACTATAGTGAATAAACTGTGATAATGTGTGAAATGTTGAAGGTGTCTGAATAAATTTTGGTTTGACTTTATATATTATATTATATTATATTATATTATATTATATTATATTATATTATATTATATTATATTATATTATATTATATTATATTATATTATATTATATTATATTATATTATATTATATCATGAAAAAACATCTAACTGAAATGGTGTGAGACTAAAAAAGGGAGAAGCTTTTTGGGTGAACTCTTCCTTTAAATGATACCTTGTTTTAAGTTCTCTTTCACTTTTCTTTATTTTTTTTTAGCACAGCTAAGGTCAAAATCCAAATGCACATTATCAGTGCCTGATAGACAAATAAAAGGCTATCAGTGTCACTCAGTAAATGAGCAAGTCCATCTGAACGCCTCCAGCACTGGGTATTAGTAAGTCAACCCTCCATTCTCAAAGAGCCAAAGTGGTGCTCAATATCACCGTTAACCTCATTCACAATCATGTTTTCTGCACTCTGGGATGTTACTGTTACGCGAGAACCAGCTATAATCCTGCAGTAGAGCTTGGCACGCTTTATGATTAAGATATTAACATATTAGAAAACTTCTCTTGAGAAAAAGAAAAGCCTATAATTTCAAACAAAGGAAATTAAGAGTCTCTGTGCTTTCATGCTTTCCATGCATAAGATGCAGCTAATTCAAAGGGTTTTATTTAAAAAGCAATAAACCATGTGTGTGGTGTAGCGAGTATGGGAAACAATTATACAGTTCAAGAAGACAATGAAATGAAGATATTAATCCAGAAATGAAAATTAATTGAGCTAATATATTCCGCTGTGAGGTGAGAGGTGGCATATGACAAAGATTGAGAGGGAGCAGGAGATCTCAATCACACGTAGTATATGTATGTAAAACAATTACTACACCTGCCCATAATACTGTATTGACAACTACATTATTTTACATTATTATTTGACACTTGGTGAGTTTTAATTTGTGACCATTTTTGTACAATATCAGTGCATTGACAGCATCCTAAATGTAAACCTTTATACGTACACTACTGTTCAAAAGTTTGGAGTTGGTAAGATTATTCTACAGGAAAGAATACTTTTATCCAGCAAGGATGCCTTAAATTGAATAAAATTGACAGATCATGTGACCTAAAAAAAACCTATGCATTACCGGAATAAATTATATTTTAAAATACAATCCAATAGAAAACATATTATAAATTATACTAATATTTCACAATATTGATTTTTTTTCTCTTTCTTTTTACTGCATTTTAGGTCAAATAAATGCAGCCTTAGTGAGCAGAAGAGACTTCTTCCAAAAACATTAAAAACTGACCGCAAACATTTGAATAAGAAATACTGGGACTTTTATACGGGTGCAGGAGTTCATCCCCACAATGGACTCCCATTTATCAGTAAATTATGGCGAAGCATTGTGTGAGAAAATCTGTTTTAATTTAAGCTTTATGAAAAACAAATGGGACTAATAAAAGTACAGTCATTTGCACTCTTGGTAGGACTGAATTTAATTATCATCAAAGCTCATCAAGTCTGAAATATTAGTGAAACACTGTTGATGTTACACGTCCCACTCAATTATTGCTTCCGTTAGCTTGTGGGCAACACACGACTATAGTTTCAGGAGTTTCTGAGCTCTACACATGAATTTGTGAAGAGCCCAAATGAAGTTAATCAAAATGTCTATAGCATGTGCTTCATGCACGCATATTGACACTATTTTCACTTTTGGGTAATACAAGCTACACCGTGCAGGCAGTTTGTGACAGATTAGGTCAGGATAGGTTGTGACTGGAAGCTAATGTGTGTGTTTCTATAAGCAGTGTGGAAGAAAGCAAAAATATGAGAAGACTTACTGCTGTAAACCAGCTTAAAACCCTCAGCCGTATCCTCTTGATCAGAATAAAACTCCAGCCACAGGTGATTCGATGTGCTGGTCAATGACTGACCCAACATAGAGGAACCTGAGAAACCTCCCAGAACTTCTGCCGTGTTGTCTGGACCATCATACAACTGGGTAAACAGACCAGACAAATCTATAGTGTTCTAAGGTTTTACTAATATTATGAAAAACATGCAGTTTTGAAAAAAATTGGTCAAGTGAATGTAAAAAAAAAAAAAAAAAACATTAAGGGAATGTTATATTTTTTTTTTTCATTTTGCAAACATTATGGGAATGTTACTTTCAAATGTTCTCTGAATTATTTGAAATAAGTAGCAAGCAGTCAAAAAAAAAAAAAAAAACATTAGACTAACATCCAACTAAGGCCCCGTCCACACAGAGGCGCGTTCAGCTGTATACACATACATTTTGTATCGTATAGGTGTTTCGTCCACACAGATCCGGCGTTTTGGGAGAGTGAAACCGATACTTTTTAAACCGCGACACTCTCTGTGTGGACGCACATATTTCTTGAGACTGGGAGAAAGAAGTTCGAATAGGCAAAGCTCTGGCTTTGTGTGGACGCAGCCTAAAATGTTTCAGAAAAACATTCTATGAACAATATTCTGTTTTTGTGCTAAAATTCTGAAAACATTATTGAAGGCCAGAAAACGGAATGCGGTTCTATTAACATTACTAGAAAAAAAAAAGTTTGTTCGTAACATTGGCAGAACATTCTCTGTTAGGTGGATTGGCATTAATGTGTTACTAAGGAAACAATAGATTGCTTTAAGCATTTAAATCCATTCCAAATAGACAAATATTGCCCAAAATAACACATTTTTGATTAGATGATGTGTTTCTGGTACTTTTAGAATCAAATGAATGTGTTGCAAGCATGTACAGACTCTGATATAGGTGTATACGCAGTACTTACCTTGAGAACGTCACCATGAGATAGATTAAAGGTGCTAGCTGAGATGTTGATTCCTTTTCCTGCCTGTACTTGAATGTTGTAGATGCACTCGTGGTTGTTCTCGTAATTGCGAGGGTAGTTTGGGGACAACAGGACACCGGCATTCTTGGAAACAGTTGAGCCGCACTCAGCTATGGACAATGGGGAACCGTAGTGACACAGTGGAACAGCAATGCATAAAAAGTGTAAATTTGGGGAAAAAAAGAAAACATCTAGGTATTCAGAAAGACAACAAAACATGCAGTAGATTAAAAAAAACCCATCTTGAACAACATATTTTGTCACCCCTTAGTTGCATTAGAGTCAGTACTGTATAAAAGCAATGCATTTAACTTGACCTTCAATTTTCAACATGAAGAAATATTATCCTCAGTTTCTCTGTCATATAATTACACTGTCAAAGGGTAAGAAATCGTACTCAAAATTTGATAAAAACAAATAAATACCACATTTATTTCGATAACTAGATGTGAATCACTGAATTAACTAATTAACCAATTAATTATTTTTCAAAATTGCAAATTAAACAAAGATTGGAGTACGTTTTAGAAGAAAATACTACTTCAGTCTAAGAAATTGAACTCAAATTTAAACCAAATTTACTTCCAAACTAGATGCAAATCACTAAATTAAACATGAAAAGTATTTGCATGTAATAACAATTAGGATAACAGCATTTAAAATGTATGCTTTTCAAAGAACTATTACTATTATTTTTGAAATACATTTCACACTAAAATACAGTTGCAGTCTTTCCATTTCATTTGCCGTTTCCAATTATTTGTGTATAATACATATAATAAATAGTTTGTATTATAATGTGCAGCAGGCTTTAAGTAGTACACTACTACTCCATTCAGAACATACAGTGAATATATACATAACTCAGTAGCCTGTCGTCACTGAACTCGAATGCAAACATGGAGACTTGTCAAACTCTGGACGTCCAAGCAAATGAGAGCAGCTGACCACGTACCCACACACCTTGGAAGAGGTGCACTCCATATGCGCCGTCCACCGCCCAGGCAAGTGATTTCTCGAGCGCCCTGCAGGCGATAACCAGGGTCACAGGAAAACATCAGAGTGTCGCCGATGCCAAATCTGCCACCACTGTGCCGGCCAAACTGGGGCACACCAGGGTCCTCACATGGCTCCAAATCATATTCTGAAAAAGCAAAAAGTTTAGCTGGAAACTTAGTTGACCTCTTTGCGGGTGCATTATGTTATACAGGCTGAACTTTATTGTATTCTAAGACTTACTGTAATATGGCTTTGTAGGATGTGACTAACATGTAAACTGTAAAAACCAGGACTTAGTTATGAGCCCTTTGGCTCTATTCCGAACCCTAGTGGGCCGTTGACATAGGCAGCATTTTTAAGGAATAGTTCTCCCAGAAATGAACATTTACACACCCTCGGGCAATCCAAGATGTAGATTTGGAGAAATTTAACATTGCGTCACTTTTACCAATGGATCCTCTGAGGTGAATGGGTGCCGTCAGAATGAGAGTACAAAGAACTGATAAAAACATCACAATAATCTACAAGCAATCCACACCACTCCAGTCCATCAGTGTCTTGTGAATTGAAAAGCTGTGTGTCTGTAATAAACAAATCCATCAAGACGTTTTAATTTCTGGGTAAAATAAGAGTCCCCCATCCACAATATTGCTTTCTCCAGTGAAAAAGTCATCTTGCTTGAATCAAGAGAGAAATATGCACAGATCAAGCACTGTTTGCAAACAAAGACAGTTCAAAACAGCTCTAAAAATATATGTAGGCAGAATTTGATGTGAGAGACAACAGGAGATTTAATTTTTCACTGAAGGAAGTGTTATTATTGATTATTACTGACTTATATTTTGGTAGCGACTGTTAAGGTGCCTATATATTTCTTAAAAACAAGCAGGTTTTCACAAGATGTTAACTGATGGACTTGATTGGTGTGGATTACTTGTGGATTAATGCAATGTTTTGATCAGCTGTTTGGACTCTCATTCTGATGGCACCCATTCACTGCAAAGGATCTATTGGTGTGCACTGGTAAAGCTCAATTTCTACAAATCTGTTTCTGATGAAGAAACAAACTCATCTCCATCTTGGATGGCCTGAGTACATTTTAATATAAGCTGTTTTAGGCAAAAAGTTAGTTTTGAGTTCTGAAACTTAAAGAAAGTTTTTATAGTACAATTACCTTTTATATGTCAAAAGATCAAGGGAATTTTGATTTCTCAGTTCTTAACCGCTTTAACCCTCTGAGGTTCGAGGTGATTTTGGGGCCCTTGAGATGTTTTGACATGCCCTATACCATTAGTCAAATACCATTAGCTTAGCATCAAGCTTATGTCCCATGCTAAAGTCCTATTGACATGCATTTGCTAGAAGAATTATCACAGCAGTTATTAAAATGTTTTGAAATTTGTTCCTGATAAATGATACGCAGTTCTTCTTGTTGCTTTATTTTAGCATGGTACTTCAGTCTTTATATTTAAATAATGTCTCGTGTAACATCACACCATGATTCACAGAGTAAACAGAGAGTGAACATTTACCCTCAGTTATTTGCAAGCACTCAAACGTTCAATTAGAGCTATGATAGCAACAGTGTGAATCATTTACACATATGTAAATGATATGCAGAAACGGTTAGTGTATAATCGCAGCTGCGGTTTCAATTAGAACTTGGCGCAATGAGTGGTTGATGGCAATGACATGAATTGCTTGTTTGTCACTTCATCTGAGCTCTAATATCATATATTCAAATCTATTTAGAAACTCAATGTGTTCAGCATATGAGCGCTTCCAGCTTGTCACTCCGAAGCTGTATAGAAAATTGAATAGATTTCATATTATGTAAAGATATCAGTTCTCGTTCCTGAACTTTCAACATTAAGGTTGGAATGCTAATGGTGGAAAGCTTTTGTCTGCATTTTCATGCCTGATACTTTTTGCAATATGCATGTCTGCTTCTGTCAATCCCCCATCAATATTCAGTACCAGAAAAAGGTCAAACGCTGTTTTAATCAGGTAATATATATTAGGCTAATACAGGAACTTGGCTTCTGGATGGTTGTATGGGTATTCATAACTCCAGTGCTTAATTAATGTATATGATGGCTCAAGTAAACATGAGCCAAACCCTATGGGGCTCTTCTCACAAATTGGCTTTCTATCAGAACAACATGTCCTCCAACAATGTATCATGCTGACCTAAAAGAAATAGTTCAGCCAAAAATCTCTCTAACTGGAAGGTTGGTTTTCCCCCATATAACCAATATTGTTTCAGTATCATAGATATACAGTACTATTATAGTTTTTGTAATATCTTAAATTAGATTTTATTAATTTATATTTATATTTATAAGGAGCATTACAAGGCATAAGTAAAGCATTAAAACTACTTTTATAATGAATTACATATAAAGGCTTTAAGTAAAGCATTACCAAAAATGGCTGTAACCAGTCATGAACAGAGATTTGGGGCAACTGCTTTAAAATACTGTTGGCTTCCTAGCGGTTTCTCGACTATGAGCTAATATTTAGATGTCAAATAGGTTTCTTTTCCACTTTTACGCCAAAAGGTACATCAACTAATTCCATTAGACAGCAGCCCAGTTTAACCTAGTGCCCAGTGGGTATCTGCGGTGACCGTGCAGCGCAGCAGGATGATCCAGTGGGGATCTGTGACTAATGAAAAACGCAGCCCAAAGCCAGCTCTAATATCAGCCAGCAGTTCACCGCTACAGTCTGATGAGAAGACTGCCGGCAACACTGATAAGTCTCAGACTTTCAATAAACCACTGAGACAAACTCAAACTGTTGCCGATTGATTACCTTTATCAATGTACCAAACACCATCTATATCTAATTGCTGCAAGGACTTTTCATAGAAACATGCTCGTAGGAGCTGATGACGATAACAGCAGCTCTTGTCCTATAATAACCTTTGATATTATCCTCAGATTAAGATTCGGATGATAACGGCTATTACTTTCGTTAAGGAAAAAAATTATTATGTACATTATTGAACTGTAAGCAAAATTTTGCGCTGTAAAAGTTTATGTAAAAGTTTGCAATTTTTTAGGAAAGAATGGGTTTATAATTTCACAATTTAGGTAAAAATGGTTTTACAAACAATCTGCACAGAAAATTGTGTAGCTCAGTGTTTATCTAACTTGTCACACTGAACTGATTAAATCAATTTATGTGAGAATGGTTTCATGAATGATTTACAGAAAAATTAGCTTTGCTCAGAATAGCTGGCACTGTTCGCAAACTGTTACAAATCGAATGCAACATTTTACATAAAATTGGGTGTATTGCAGATGCTTTCTATCAAAACGGTGCGTGTCCTTTAATAATGCATCATGCCAACCTTAAACGAATAGTTTAGTCAAAAAAAACAACAACATTTTGTTCTGTTGATGATTTCTGACCTTTTTTAGAGCTTAGTTAAATGGGAAAAAGCTATTTAAAAAATATTCAAAGTTTTGCTCAAAGAAAAAAAAGTAACAGCATATAAGCTTATAGTGACATTGGGATGCACAAAAAAATGCATACTTTTAATTTCAGATTAACATTTTTTTAGAATGTACTGCTATTTGCAAATAAACTAAAATAAAAAAGGGGAAAAAACAATAAACGAATAAATAATAAGCTATGAAGAATATTAAGAATAATAACAATAGTAAAAGAACAACATTAATAATAAAATCAAATAGGACACTGATTATTTTACCTGAGAAAGAGATGTTGAAGCCCTGAAAGGAGATGGAAAAGTCTGAGATGAAGCGAAGCTGAGCCTTGAAGTTGCCGTACAGCCCGGCATTGACTGGTGGGGGTCGCTGTGAACCGGTGAGCCGGGCGAGGGGCCGCGCAAAACTGCCGTTCTCCGTCAGGAGCAGATAGTCATGGTGATCCTCCAGGTGAAATGCATGAAACATGAACTGCACACCTGAGAAGAAGAGGCATCAGACTTCTTCAACAGGATACATCATGTCAAAAGAAATGACTTGGATTATTTAAGGAAACAAGGTGTGAGAGGAGAAATTATGGCTGTGTATTTGAATACATTAAGGATAAAGAAGCTAATCATATAATGCTGTAAACTACATAGGGAGCCCTATTACTATAATAATATGAAAGGTTACAATTAACAACAGAGTACAAAACATTAAATTGCAATGTATTATATAGATGTAACAATTAACACTCAAATTTTCATAAACATGTAAATTGAACATAAGGCATTTTTATATCAACTAAATCTAATCATAAAATGTTTCAACTCCAGTTAATTCTTTAAATAATTAAATAATAATTTTCACAGTGGCCAGATTAACTTAAACATTTATTAAATAAGACATCACAAGCAGGTAATGTAAAACATAAATTATATATATATATATATATATATATACACATATATACACACACACACACACACACACACACACTCAATGTTTTTCTTCTGTGCACTCATTAAATAAATAAAAATACACACTTGTATCTGTTCACTGACACCTTAAAAAATGATCTTTGATGGATCTAATGTCAAATGCAAGCTCTCATTTTCTTCTGACAGCACATGAAGAATTCTCCTGGGTGCGTACCTTTGCCATGGCTGACCTCCAGAGTCCACGTGCAGTTTAATGAGTTGGGATAGAGCTCTGGAAAGCCAGGAGAGAGGATGATGCCCTCTGGGCCCAGGACATCGCCTCCGCATAGAGCTGCAGGAAGACATGTGTGGAATCTTAAAAAAAAAGATCTGAAACTTTACAGGAAGCACATATGCAGCTGTTACAGCTGATACACATATGCAAGTGTATCACTTTTAGTGCTCCGCATTTTTTAGAGACTTGAGCAGGAATTCTGTTGAGATAAGCAGGGTTTAGCTGAGGGAATTCAAAGAGCAGGGTAACCTTCACTGGAAATAAAAAATACCACCGAAAGGTTAACGAGAGTATCGAGAACTTCTTCTACTTTGAGCTACTTTCCACCTGCCATTGTCTCCAGAAAAGGTCACAACCACTTTACTTTGTCTATGAAAGTTTTTCTAAGAACATGAGTGAGTGCTACTGTCCATGCAAAACTCTCTGCCATGCTGCTAGGAGGTTATGGATGTTTGCATGAGCATTGCTATTCTTTTCAAAGTGGTTGCTCTCTGGCTTAGGTCAAAAGAGTCCAACTACAAGTCTCAATGACATTCTTCATCGATGGATGTCTATGCATTTATTTTCACACAAACAGTGCAGGAAGAGTTACGTTTAAAACAAAAGCAATAATGACACTGACAATGGCCTAGTGAACAGTCCTGCCCTTACATAATAGAAGTTTATTCAAGTGTGCTATTAGTATACTTCTTTTAAACAAAAAATAGGGAAGTATGCTTTTAGTTAACTTTTTATGTACTTCTCAGAAATGGGCTTTATGTACTCCTCAAAAATATACTTAAAATGACATTTAAGTATACTTGACTTATACATACAAAAAGTCTAAAAATATATTTGAGCTATACTCCTAGAATCTGTGTTTTCATTATTATATGGTAGAGGGCACTAGTACACATCTTCTGCACAGAGTTTCCAAAAAAACTCAAGTGAAAAAGAAAAAAGAAACAACAGATACTAACACATATAATCTAACATGATCATGTGACATGAAACTGTAATGTTATGGAATAAAATGTCGACTGATAAAGAGGTAATAATTACAGTCAAGTTTGGGGTGTTGATCGACTCCATCTTCTTTTTGATTATCATTCTGAATCCAATTCATAGTCTTTTTACAGCTTTTTGTTCAAAATGTTATTTCTTTATTTTTTTATGAAAATTAGCCACATTCAAGTGTTTTAAAAAAAAAGAATGCATGAAGCTAGAATAAAATGTTTTTGTTTCCAAGCAGATACCCTGTTATTCCTTTAGATGTTTAGGGTTAGGGTTAGTATGTTCAGATATTCATATAACAAAATATATACAAATTCAAACCTATATAGGGACATAGTAGTATACTTAAAGTATGATGTAAAGTTCACTTAAAGAAAGAAACTTATGAGTATACTTGCAGTATAAAGCTACTAAACTAGTAGTTAACTGAGACTATACTTCAAAGTGTACAACGTATTTAATTAGTAAACTATCAGTATAAGTTCACTTTTAGTATAATTGCAGTACAAACTTCAAACATAGAGGTAAACTAGTTGTGTACTCAAAGTTTGCTACTGTTATACTTAAAGTATACAGTACTTTTATATACTAGAAAGTACATTCAAGACATTCACATGCATTGTATAAACTCATGCTGACCAGTCAGCAATTTTACTGATTCAATTTCACCAGGACTGGTTTTAATCAGAACTGAGGATTCCTGCTGTCAGAGAAATAGTTTTAGATGAGATGTATGTTTGCAGTCTGAATTGAATGTGATGAGAATTATTACATGCATGTGCAGCCAGACTTAAATTACAATGCTACTGAATATTCTTGAAATCGTTATGAATGTCGAAATCAAGGAATCGTTTAAATGAGCAGCGTTATTTAGTCTATTAATTAGTCTAATTGAGATGACAGCTTACCGTCACATGTCGGCAGAGGGTGGCTCCACCAGTGGTTCTTCTCACAGACCAACTGCTCCTCGTGGCTCAGTCTGTATCCGGGCTCGCAGCCAAACCACACCACCGAGCCGATGGCCAAGTCCTGCCCGTAACGCATCCCATTTATGGGCACACCAGGGTCCAAACATGAGTGAGTGTCCAGAGTGACGCCTGAAGCACAGCAAATGCAAAATTAGAGATTATTTCATGCAATTTAAAGGTCATTTACAGTTTCATTTTATTGTGCATTAAAAACAAATGTACAGTTTGGGGGGACACTATGTAAACTTACCAAAAATGTTATTATTTCATTTCATTTAATTTCATCATTTTATATTTTAAATGATTGTTTGTTAATGTGAGTTGCTGTATCACTATCAAATTAAGCATTGCATTTGGATTGTATGCAGCTGAGCTGAAATGATTTGACAATGTGAATGCATTTTTTTGTCAAGCTAATAAAGCATTAAATTAAAAAAGCATGAAATAGGAAGAGAAAAAAGACAGAATAGGCAAGAAATACAGAGAGTGAGAAAGAATACTACAAAGAGAAATCCTCAAGCTGTTTGCTTGTGAGGAGAGACAGATACGATTCAGGTAGAAATATCATTTTCTCAGGCAAAAGACACCCAGTCAATAAAGACGGCTGACTCACTTTCATAAAAGAGCTTAAAGCCACTGTTAGAGCGACTGTTATCGGTGGTGAACAGAAGATACAGGAAGTTGCCGCTGCTGAACAGGAACTGAGGGACTTGGGTGCCATTTAGAGAGGCGATTAGGGGCGAGAGGAGATTAGGCCCATCGTGAACCTCTAGAAAGTCATAATTGAGTTCTGTCTGGAACCTGCCGAGAAAAAAAATAAAAAAAACTGATCAAAGAAAAGAGATTATAAAAATTACAAAGTGAAATGTGTTTCTATCCAAACACACACAAACACATCATCATGGCTGCTCAACTGTTCCTCATTGACCGCCTCTTTTAATGAGAAGTCACAGGCACAGCCAGTGTTCATTCTGCTGTTTATTGATGGGATCAAACCAATTTGTGATGTCCGAATAAACACAGAACTGCCGCAGTGAGCCTGCTTTAATGGAACAGTTGAGCTAATAATGAAAATACGGTCATTTACTAACCCTCATGTTGTCCCAAACCTGTGTAGCAAAATAACACCTTTTACATAATGCCCTAGTTTCTCTCTTCTAAACAGTGAAAGCACATAATAATAATAATAGTAAGGGACTGAAAGCTCCAAAAATAGCATAAAAACAACCATCATTTTGATTACTATAAATTATGCAAGTTACTCATAAGACTTACACCAGATTCCAAGTCCTTTAAAATTATGTTATTATTGCATGACAAGTAGAGCAAAATGTAATGTATTTAATTTAAAATGAAAACTATAAATTGTGTGTGTGTGTGCATATATATATATATATATATATATATATATATATATATATATATATATATATATATATATATATATATATACATACATACATACATACATAAGTATGCACTCTGTAAATTAACTATATGTAAAAAATTATAAAAGACTGTGAAATATCAAGAAATATCAACAAAATCTGGCATATTGAATCTTAATGCCTAATATAGGAAATTCCGATCTGAGAGCTAAAGTTAGTGGAACAATTAATTAAATAATGAATTTGTCTATTTCTCACACAAATGACTTAAAATAATAAATCAGCCACATGCACTACTTTTATGATATCTTTAATATATATATATTTTTTTTTTTTGTTTTTGTTTTTTTTTTGCCCACATTCTCATTCATTTCATAGAAAAGAGCAGCCAGCTCATTTCTCATATTATCTCCTTTTGTATTTTACAGAAGTCCTACAGGATTGGCATGCACAAGGGTACGTAAACGATGATAGAATTGAAATGTTTTCAGTGAAAAGCCAAAGCAGAGGTGTCAACCTCACTGCCGGAGAAACACAATCTCTGCTCGCCCAGTCGAGTCCTCTGCTTTTGTGAGCATCCGCTCCCAGGAGACCGTTATATCAAACTCCAGATCTGATGCTATTTCAATGCCCTACTCAAGGGAAGCATTGCATTGCTAATGAAATGAAGTCAACCATTTTTAACTAGATATAGATTAATTCCACTTCCCTTTCACAGACGGCCTCGATGGGCACCACGCTCAGCGTTAGATTTATACAGCAAACAGCACGCGTATGGATCAAGCCCGACGACATAACACTATGTAATAATTTATATAGACATTAATGGTCACTGTCTCACTTGCATTCTAGGTCTATATGCTATGACAAACATTACTCGGAAACAATAGCATTCTTCAGACATTTCTACATGTGAACTTTGCCGCGATCAGCTAAGGATTATGATTCAATTACATTAGACATTATACTTTATTAACTCGGCAGAATGTTCCACTTATACTTTATAAAAACCCACGCAGCCTTCACACCCAAAGGTCCCCAGAAGAAGATTGCTCTGAATATGTTGCTACTTCTGCTATTTCTAACCATGATATGTGCTGAAATGATTTGTCCCCTTGGAGAGCTGATGCCTCCAGACATGAATCAAATAATGCCTCTGTGTGTTGCTATTCTCAGAGCTATCCAACAGACCTGTCAAAGCTTATCTTGATGGAGCGTCCCACCTCGGCCTCGATGACCCACTCACAGCTCAGGGAATCTTTGTAGTAGCCGGGCCACCCCGGGGACAGAATGACTCCCACCGGAGCGGTGAAATGGCCTCCACAGGGCGCTGCAGGAAACATTTTATGTACATGGCAGCAGAATGTTTATAAGAACACTTCTATTCAGCAAAGAAACCTCATCTTATCAACTGTTTTTGCAGTATGGTGTCTCTGAATGTCTTTGGAGATTTAAAAAGTTCTTGATTTAAAGGAGCTGTAAGCTATTTTTTAATAAGACGCACAAAACGCTCCTGTTACCTGAGAGATTTCACTAAAATAAGGGTCTTGAGAAATCAAACCAGTGTTTGTAAACAGCAGGAAAAAAAGAGCGAGGAGAAGGAACCACACTTTATCCATTCAGAAACACTTTATGCATGTCAATCAATTTGCATAATTGGTCAATTTGGTTTTGCATTCCCACTTATCTCTAAGACAGAAGCATTTGGTAACTAGCCTAAAACTTCTCATTTAAGAGAAAAATCGGACTCTTGTGATTGTCAGTGATTTTTTAAACATGGTAAACGGCATGCCTGTTGAAAAAAAAAAACTATGGAGTAAATAAAAGGACGAAAATTTGAAAAATGGCTGCTTATAGCATCTTTAATAAATAAGGTTCAGATGCCAATGTTTTGGTGCATTCAATCCTCATGGGAAGTTATTATGTATTTATGAGTTAAGAAGTTGCAATTACAAAATCAGCTTCTAGAATTATTTTTTTTATAAATAAAAAGCACATTAAAAAACATTTTTCAACCGTACAAATTGGTGAATACAAAATGATGAATAAAAAGGTAAAACCAGCCCAAGTTAGCTGGCTGATCTTAGCTGGTCACACCTTGTAATAGAAATTTTAGCAGGCTGGTTATAAAGGATTTTCAGACACTTATTTTAGCTCCCCAAATAAGTAATTCCAATCATAAACCAGCTAAGACCACCCAATCAGCTGTTTTAGGTACTCAGCTTAACTTTAAGCGAAATCAGTTTAACGTACAGACTCTTGTTTGATGCATGCAAGTAATATTTACATCATAGCTTGTGTTTACTGAATGTTTTTCACAAATTTCTTTTGTACTGGTGATAGAACAACTCAGATATTAAGTGGAACTAAGCCACTTTCCTATGAGTTCACGTGATGCAATTTAGATAATTTCGACAATCTTTCCAAAAAACATCCAAAGGCTATTGTTTCCTGAGCTCAGCTTTGATAACCTTTATTCCACAGAAAAGATTAGAAGACACAAATACTTTTGAAACATACCTTCACATTTGGGGATCAAACCACTCCACATCACCTTTCCCTCCTCCAGCTCACACACAATAGTATCTGAGCCTTGAGTCTTTATGAAGCCCTCCTCACACACCACTGAGATGGAGCTTCCCAGCTGGAAATTATTACCAAAGCGCTTGGCATTCATAGGCACTCCGGGATCTGGGCACTCATTGTGTCCAAACGCTGAACAAATAACGTCAAAGCAGAGAGCTTGTTACTTGCAACGTGAGTTACTTAATGAAATGGAAAGGAAAGAGAGAATACATAATGGAATAACAAACTGAAGGAAACAGAGGATTGTGGGTAAACACTATGGTCCTATACATCGTCGCACAAGGATTTGAGGATTATTTTGGCTGAGCTAATGGTGTGATGTTCAGCGAACAGGATTAAGTTGTTTGATGTTGGTGGATAAACGGCTTATGAATTAAATTGAGGAAAATATGTCCTTCCATATGTCCTACTTGACGGCTGTTCTGAATCTGATTGAAGACAATGCTTCGCATGCCAAAGATGTTGTTAGCAAACACTAAACTTTTTAAAACTATTAATCCTTTTATTCAAGCTTCACACACTCTCAGTTTAGAACAGCCTATAATAAACACACACACACTCACACACATATATAGATAGATAGATAGATAGATAGATAGATAGATAGATAGATAGATAGATAGATAGATAGATAGATAGATAGATAGATAGATAGAGATAGTACAGTATATATTAAGTATTTATGTTGTGACTTATTTTTAAAAACTATTTTTATGAAAATATTAAAATGACAAAAAGACATAAATAGCATGCAAAGTATGCTAGCATGATGAAAAATCAGCCTTGCTATCACAAGAAAAAATTGTAGTTTAAAATGTATTCTAATAGAAAACATTTTTAATTATAACAAATATTGCACATTATTGCTGTTTTTTACTGTTTAATCAGAACACAGTCTTAACCTCTGTGTGAAAACCCAAATAGAAGCACTCACTACTGTATGTGATGTTGAATCCACGACCGGACATCGAGTGGTCAGCCTGAAACTCCAGCTGGAGGATGTTGGAGTTGCTAGTGAGGTGTGATGGTACTTCTGCCCCAGAGAAGCGTCCCAACACCGCAGCATCCACCAGCTCCCCGTCCCTTACAGTCAGGAAGTCGTAGGGGGGCTCCAGGTCGAAATCATTGAAGGCCAAATGGATGCGGCTGCCTGCTTCGGCGATAATCAGCCAGACGCAGTTGAGGTTGTTGCCATAACCTTCTGGATAGTCTGGAGACAGAACCGTTCCCATGGCAGCCGTGAAGTTGGACATACAGGGAACTATTAGAGGGAGGAGATGCTGATCAGATACATGAAGGTCAAAAGCAGCAAAGACTAATCTAAATTCATTTTAAAAGGCATCAAATTTGGCTAAAATCACATAGCTGCAAGTTAATCCAAGAAACTACAAGCAAAACCACTGTCTTTTTCATGCACTGGCCAATTTAGAGATTTTGTGCTGATTTGGTTTCACAATAGTTCTTTTTTTTCAGAATAGTGAAAAAAAAACATCCAAACTACACATTTTAGTGTTATTTTTATAACACTTTATCTCTTTGCATCTGTAGATATCAATTTTAAGCAATATATATGAAGGCCATTTTCTCGTTCCTCTCTGTTCTCTTTTTTAATATTATAATTTTTTTTTATGAAATGTGCCAGAAATCTCAATTTAGTCTCCAGTTGGTGATTGAAAAAACAATGAAATACTACAAAATATTAATAAAAGATAGTTAACGTAAAATGTATATATATATATATATATATATATATATATATATACACATAAATAAATAAAACAGTATATATATGTGTATAGAAATGCAGAAAGTTTCCTGTGAGGGTTAGGTTTAGGTGTAGGGTTGGTGTAGGGCAATAGAAAATACGGTCTGTACAGTATAAAAACCATTACGCCTATGGAGAGTCCCCACAAGGATAGCTGACCAGACATGTGTGTGTGTGTGTGTGTGTATGTGTGTGTGTGTGTATGTGTGTAAAGTGAAAATGAAATTAAATATTATAAATATTATAACAGTACATAATACTTAACATTTCTATTTCTATTTATACATACATGTATAAAATACATACATTTTATATTTTGCACCTATAAATTTAATTAACAATACATATCTTTGAAAGCTACGGAGCCCTGCACATGACATGCAGGAAAAAATATATGGCTAAATCGTGTGCACGAATTACTAATTCTATCCCTCAATGTACTAAAACATGCACACGATTACTATTGCGTTCCCTCGATTTACTATTTCATTCACTCGATTTATGAAATACTATTTATGAATACAATAGTAATCGTGTGCACGTTTTAGTACATTGAGGGAATGTATTAGTAAATTGTGTGCACAATTAATTTTTTTCTCGCATGTCATGTGCGGGGCTCCGTAGAAGTGAGTTTTGTTTTTGTTTTGTTTGTTTGTTTGTTTTTCTCATGCAGTAAGCAAGAAATCGGTTTCAGCAGTACTTAAAAAATCTTTCTGCTTTTATTCCTATCTATATTCCAATACATTTTACTGAGAGGTTTGTTCATATATTATTCACCTGATATATAGTATATTTTTTTCTATATTTGAATAACTTCAACAGCACTTACATTAAAATTTACAGTATCATTCCTATTTATATTCTGATGGTTTTCAGAGAGGGTTTTGTTCACATATCATTTGCCTGATTGATAAAACATTTAATGCATAAAATGATGCTGAAAATCTTTTAGTTTTATTTATTGTTTGGGCTACTGACAGTATTTTCTGATTCATGGAGTGAATAATAATTTTTGTAAAACTCCAATATGACAACCAAAGAAAACAAGAACCTGGCTTTACAGAATATTCAAATTCTGTTCTGGAATTGTTTATGAATGAATGCATATTTAATTATATAATGCCTCATATGCATATTTAAACAATTTCAGAACTGCCAATACAGAACAATTGTATGCACCTGTTTCCTTGAGGGATTATTGTATTGTAATGGAGGAAGTAATTGTGTTAAACTGCACAACAGGGCACATTGGGAATGTTAAAACTATTGAAATGGTATTGCTCTTTGGTGCTGTTTGCTTGTCGGTCTCTCAGAGAATTGTCATCATATATGTAACGGCGGGGTGGTTGTTTTGTTTACACACACCGACATAAAACCTCTTTACATCATTTCATTTAGACCTGTCTCACTGACTCTGAGAGATTCAACGGGTCGTCAGCACTCATCTTCGTAATGAGCTCGTGAGGATGGATGGAAAACTGTGGTTATAAATTACTTTCTGAACTTACAAGGCTTAATGTACCTGAAGAGAGCTAAACGTTAGTATTTCCCATTCATCTTAGTCGCAGTTGGCAGGATAATTACATCATGTCAACATGGACTGGTGACATGTCCATGTTATGATCCCTTAAATGCACTGCACATAGTAATTATGACTTCTTAGCTCTTATGAACTTTCTAGAAGGACTTGTGCTGGCCTGGCTTTCAAGTCTTGTCAGAATGATTGTACGTACAGTATAATGGCAAAAATGTTTAGCAATAGCAATATTTAACTCTGGATCACCTTTGAGCGATTATCTTTTTTCTTTTTTTACTTTGATATATAATATCATGGACTTGTTAATGATACATATCCAGAAGACAAACTACACACTACCAAAAATTATTATTATTATTTTTTTTTTTTTTAAGAAATGAATACTTTTTCAGCACAGATGCATTACATTTGTCAAAAGTGATAGTAAAGACAGCAATAATGTAACAAAAGATTTCTATTTCAAATAAAGGCTGTTCTTTTGAACTTTATATTCATCAAAAATCTCTGGTTTCCACAAAGATATTAAACAGCCCAAATGTTTTCAGAATTGATAATAATGTTTCTTAAACAGTAAATCAGAATATTAGAATCATTTCTGAAGGATCATGTGACACTGAAGTAACAATGCTGAAAATTCAGCTTTGTATCACAAAGATAAATTATATATATATAAAACAATATATATATATATAATATATATATATAATATATATATATATATATATATATATAGTTAAAATGCAATTTTATTTTCGCCAATTTAATTTCAGTTAAAGTTATTTATTATATATATTTTTTATGGATTTAGTTACTACAATAACCCTGGTTTCCAGAAGTTTGAATTTCAGTCTCTTCTTCATGCAATGTTATTCTTCATTTAGAGAAATTTGGTTATTTTTTGTAGCTTGACAGGATAAATCACCCTCAACTTTCATTGCCTGAATGAGAGGGAAAAAATGCTCAGATGTTTTGTTTTGTTAAAAAAGAAAAAAAAAAAACATTTCTATTTTGAAGCGTAATGTAGTAAGTAATGATAGAGAACCGTCTAGCAGCACTTACATATACAGATGGGGATGTTAGCAGACCACTGATTGTTATTCTGACAGGAAATCATTTTTTCACCAATGAGCTCAAATCCGAACTGGCATTCGAAGCGCAGTACGTCTCTGTTGGAGAAGCCCCCGCCCTCTCGGAGTCCATACAGAGGGATTCCAGGATCCCCACAACTTTCCTTGTCAATTTCTGTAGGTAGGCAAGAGAGACGAGAAGAGAGAGAAAAACAGCAGTAAAGCTTTTGAGCCAACAGAGTGATTTATGTGGGTACTCTAAGAAGCTGAGGCAGAGAACAGACTCACCTTTATAGTTGATCTTAAAGCCAATAGAGCCCACACTTTCATCAGACTGCAAATGCAGCCACATTTGATGGGTCATACTGACGATGAGGTCAGGGACGAAACTGCCCGTTAACCTGTCCATGCAGAGTGAACAAAAGAACATAAGAGTCTGTGAGTTCAGAATACAAAGCACTAGGTTGGCGGTACTATGCTATAATAATGCTTTCAGATGCCAATACTATGGTACAGTACTGAATAATTACTATGTTTAAACACAGTGGTATTTTTATGGTAGTCAAAGATTAGGGGTCGGTAAGATTTTTTAAATATAAAATAAATATGTTCTATGTATATGTATGTATATATATATATATATATATATATATATATATATATATATATATATATATATATATATATATATATATATATATATATATATATGCTTATACCAAAGTTGCAGTTATTTGAAAAAAGTATCTATTTATATACATTTTATACTGTATTTTATTCCTGTGATGCGCAGCTGAATTTCAGCATCATTCCTCCAGTCTTCAGTGTCATATGATCCTTCAGAAATCATTCTAATATGCTGATTGTTGCTCAAGAAACAATTATTATTATCAATGTTGAAAACTGTTTTGCTGTTTAATATTTTTGTGGAAACTATGATACTTTTTCTCAGGATTCTTTGATGAATAGAATGTTCAAAAGAACAGCATTTTAATCAAGTATTCTGCAACAATGTTAAAGTCTCTACTGTTACTTTAATTTAATGAATCCTAAATAAATAAAAGTTTTTTTTTTAAGACCCCAAATCTTTGAATGGTAGTGTACTGTATATCCAACAATATCATATAATAGCCATGGTATTTATAAAATAATAATAATAATAATAGTATTACCAAAAAAAATTTAAATTAAATGAAAAGTACCAAGCTTTTGGAAGTGTCCAACTTAAAATATGATATTACCCTGGTATTATGTCCAAAACATAAGTAATGTTAGTAATGCTGTAGTACTTTTTTTTCTATTTGAATTCACTTTGTGTTTTCATGTATTTCAAAAACACCATGGTAGCATCCAACACCACAGTATTACCATGATGCTTTTGTTTTTGTTTTTGTTTTTAAATCATAGTATAACCTGTCAGGATTATAGTCTGTTTTGGTTTAGGTTTTTTTGGCATTTACTCTATTCCTGTCGGCCTAATTTCCTGGCTAGTTTTCTAATTAGTCCCACACTCCTGTTTCTATTCTCCTCGATTACTCTCCTCGTGTATTTATGCTCCGAGTTTCCTTTGATCCATTGTCTGGTCTCGTTTACGCATACTATTATGTGAATGTGCATTGACTTCTGTTATTTTCTCCTGGATTATTAAAGTATTTTCTAGAGCTATTTCTGGATCGTGAGTGGTTGATATAAACATTTTTACATGGAACATTCCCAAAAACAGGGTAATGTCATAGTACTTTTTTGTATTTTATTGTACTTTGGAGTCTAAATCATACTGTCAGGTACTTCAAAAATCACCACGGTAACATCCACAACCCATAGTACCATCACAAAATGCATAGTATTAGCATGTTACATGCCAACATGTGCATTACAGACCGTGATTTTTGGACACTGTGCTATAATAATTCCATGGCACTTTTATGCAAAAGTGCTAAACCAATTTGACCAACACAAACCCGAAAAACGGCATTTATTGAGCTTTACAGTATGAATTAGTGCTCTGGCAGTGAGTGTCTTTTTTCCTTGAGGAACACTCCGTAAGCATTCAGTGGATCATAGCTGGAACAGAGCCAGGCAAATGCACCAGAAAACAGCACAGACCGTCACCAAAGTGTGTCTGCCCAAGATACCTGGAGACATACGGCTGACGGTGAAAAGAGGTGGTGAGGGGAGGTGGACGGAAAAGCATGTTTGTGAGGGAGAAAGGTACAGCTGGAGGATTTGTGCCTGTGCGGTTTTTATGGTTTTATGGCTTTCATGCTGTTGAAAAGGATAACTGCTGCAAAGCTGAACAAAATGCAAGATAAAAATAAAAATAACCTCTGGAGTCATGGTCAATGGACTCATTTTAAAGCGGTGGGGGGTCTGGATTTTCTTTGGTCTTTCAAAAATAAAAGAAATGTAATGTAGTATGCACATATATACCAGAAACGAGTGGCATGCCACAACTTGTCTAACTTCAGCACTTAATTTTCTCTTTCTGTCTGAAATAAAATGATTTTATTCACAAATCACATGTGTAAATTGCCTGCTATTCATTTTTATTTGTTATACATTTTTTAAATGTTTATGCATGGTAAATGGTTAGTAAAACTAAATTGAGACTTGTTGGTGCAAGAAAAAAATGTAAATGTGAGAAAAGAGACATAATGGTCCCTATAAAATATTATAGCTGCAAACTAACGGTTGATGTGAATTATTCAAGATTATTTATTTATTTATTTTTCAGCTAAAATACAATGTACAAATGTTTTAAAAGAAGAAACACATACTTAAGAAACCAAATTGCATAATATATTAAGGCCTTGGATTTAGTATATTTCTCTCATTCTATTGGCAAACAGTTCTTGTTTTAAGCATGAATACAAATCAGTGAAGTCTACAAACATTTTACTGATGAGAAAGGAAAAATATACTGAGTTTAAGGCCTTCATTTCTTATATCTTGAATATCTTGAGCATATGTTGTTTCTCAAGTAAATTTATCTTTATTGAGGGATTTGGGATATTGCAACTAGAAAATTAGATAAAATACTGACTGAGATTATTTTTTTTTGTTGTTGTTATTTTTATTTTTTATTTTATTTTTGCACTGCACGGTACAGAAGACAATCATGCAACTTCAGAATAATATTGAAATCATACACTTGCATGATTGTTTGCTATGAATCTTATTTGCTACATATTTTAATGATGTTATTGCATGGTAACTGGTCATGCAAAACTAAATTGTGAATTGGAAAGTGAAAAAATATGAGAAAATGCAATTTAAATTCCATTTAAAATATCCAGATAATCTTAAAACAAGAAACATTTATTTGAGAAACCAGATTGCATAAGATATTAAGACCTTGAATTAACTTTGGTTTTCTTACTCCATTGACAAACAATTTTAATTAAAATGACTGAGGTTTATAAACCGTTTGCTGATGGGTAAGGAAAAATATAGTTCAAGGTCTCAAAAGACTTATCTTAAGCATATTTTGTTTCTCAAGTAAATTTCTCTTGAGATAAAGATGCTTCTGGAAAACAAGACTGAAATGTTTTTTGCAGTGCAATACTGAAAACACTCATGACACATAACTTCAGTAGATCCCTGAATCTTACACTTGTATGATTGTTTTCGAGTCGCCAACCTCTCCACCGTCGCCGACAGTCAACGTATCGTATCCCAGCTCCAAGTCGAACTCTTCGAAATTGATTTGAATAACCTGCGATGGGAACAAAATCACTGAATTAGCATTAGAAGTCTTTGTAACGGAACGCCACTCGAATCAATGAAGCACCTTGACCGGAGGGATTTCTCCATATGCTCTCTGTTACGGAGAATGAATAGTGTGCATTTCACACCGTCTTAATTAAGTTTCTCAGAACTAGAGCGCTTCAGACATCATCAAATATAAATGATACACACTATTCTCAATAAATAAGATATTCATGAGCTCACCGGGGCCAGCACTTGGCTGCAGCATATGTCGCCTGTATGTTTCAGCTCATTTGCTCATACCCTCTGCGGCCCCATTGAAAAATTCAGCGGGGGCAATGCATCAATTACCCAACAAATCATTTGCATAGTCCAATGGATGTTGAGTAAAACAAATTTCTGAGAGTGCTTTCAATCAGCGGCTCTAGCTCGCAAGTAAACATTGGAGAGACTTGCTCCGGTTGTTCCGTGTTATTTCAAATGCTCACTTGTACATTAAAGGAGTCATGACCCACAATTTTCACTTTTCCACGAGAATCAATGTATGTTATGATTGCCTAACGATTATACACTGGCCGGGAAGCCGATATTTAAAAGTGAAGCGTTTGTTTACCTCAGGGTATGTAAAATAGCCCACGTGCACGCGCACTCAAATACGAGATTTTGATTTCTTCCCCGTCTTGACGTCAAGACGGGGAAGAAATCAAAATCTCGTATTTGAGTGCGCGTGCACTATAGGATATACCATATATGGACACAGCAGCAGGAAGCTCGCCCCTTCCCCTCTCCCCCTCATATTCAGTCGCGAAAGACGCTGGAGTAGTGCACACGTGAGTTGCTCTGTGGTTGACTGCCAGAATCAACATGTAAATGTGTTTTCTCTACCAAGAACGGACCTATCAGAGACCAGTGGATTAAATTCATTTTTAATGACGGGGTTCCTTCAACCCTTCCACTGGCTTATCGTTACGTGTTTGTGCTAAACATTGTACGCCGAAATCCTTCACAAATTTGGGGCAATATCAGGCGAAGTTGGCATCGAAGCTCGGGAAAAGCGCCATTCCAACAAAATTACCTGCAATTGAAACGGTAAGACTGTGTTTTTATTGCTCTACTGTGTGTAACAAACAGCATAACTGCTAATGCAGCTATTGTATGCTATTGCGTCTGTCACTAGACAAATAAACGAAAGACTGGAGGTGAAGTAATTATTTATGTTCCCTGTAAACGGACTGCAAAAACGGACTTTTGACTGCATTATAATGATTTCTTAATTCAGAATATGATCAAGATTGCGTAGGTTGATGTGTTCGGGGAATTTGCCAGTTAATAGTAACATTTAAAGCCCCTTAAATGAACGAAATGACTCGAAAAAAGATTTGTTCATTTTGATGAACTAGTTTGAACAAGAGAGTCTGGCGTTGCCAGATTGGGTGTTTTTTCCGCTACATATTAAGTCCGGTTTACGGTGTGTTTTAGGTGAGTTTTCGTCTGGAAGGCTTTATAGAAATCTGGCATCCTACTAAACGAAGTTAAACTGAGAAAGAGCGTGGCGTTCACAGACACCAGAACGAACGACTTCACAATAACGTTCACCTGGCAGTAATGCGGTACGTTCAGTTCATGTTCGCCCAAAATATGAACGAGTTCATGAACTATCGGTCAATGAACGCGTCCAGGCACAACTCTGGCGGGAGCATTAGCTTCGAGGTATGGGGAATGGCTGCTAACGTACTTTGCAAAAAACAAATGACTGAGATCATCATGAATTTGGTTATTGATTATTTATTGCCTAATGCTTACATGAGGCCCCGTCTAGTTTGTGTGTGTGTGTGCTCACGTCTTATATTTGTGTGTGTGTGCTGTGCTCACGTCTCATATGAGTAACTTTATGTGCGTAGATAGTTCATATACATGTATGTGTGACTAGTACTTAGTATATATGCAAGCGTGTTTCATATGTGTGCGTGAATGAAGTTTGATTTAAGCCCTAAACGGCGCTGGCCGGGAAGCCGGTCGCGTTCATTCACAACTTGCGCCATGATGTCAGTTTGTAATGATATGCTAAAGCATTACCTGCGGTGTCAACCCCCCTCCTTCCTGCAACCAATCAACGTGCTCCTCATTTGCATTATTATAATGACCGTCCACGACAGCCAAAATATCGCATCAGATCTCGCGAGACAATAATGCCTACAGAGATAAGGGTCTGAGGAGCTCTGTTTATTTTTTTTCCAATTTTCTTTTTTAGAAGGGCCTGAAAGACTATAATACAGCCGTAGGTATCCAAGGTAATACGAGGGTATGACTCCTTTAACAACGAACTGTTTGCATAAACACCCCCTAGTGTGCGTTTGGAAACAGCGGGGAGCTGCTGTTGTTCACTTTTAGTTAGACACCATGAATACCGGCCTTCTGGCACTTTTATGGCACACGTACATGAGGTATATGGGTGCTTCCTCAGTGACTGCCACTTCTATGTCTCGTGGGTTGATTTTTATTAAAAGATTTTAACTTGGCTTCTTTGTTAAATGAAAGTCACATTAAAGTCTTGGAAAGTTTTCACCAAGCCCTCTTGCTGCTTTTCAAATACTTCTCTTTTATGCTGTCCCAAAACCAGACTTTTAAATATTAAAATATGAGGGGAAAAAACATTCACAAAATATGAAAGAAACATGAATTTGTACATGTCATAAAACTTTCAACAAAGAACAAAAAACAAACCATTAGAATATGCACACTACATTTTTTTAAGTTTGGGGTCAGTATGATTTTTTTTCAGGGGTTTTCAAAGATATTTCCAAGGCTGTATTTATTTGATCATTTACTTGATCAAAAACAGCAATATTGTGAAATAGTATTAACATTTAATATGGCCCTTTTCTATCTGAATATATTTTAAAATGTAATTTAAAACTGTAAACATGTGATGGCCAATGCTGCATTAATCTGATCAAAACTGCACTAAAACAATAATATTACCAAAAAAAATTATATATATATATATATATATATATATATATATATATATATATATATATATATATATATATATATATATATATATATATATATATAATAAAGCTAATTTCATAGCTATCAATATATTTATAAATATTATTCTTAATCATAAATATTTATATATTTATGATTAGGAATAATATTTATAAATATATTGATAGCTATGAAATTAGCTTTATTGCAAGACAAAGGAGTCAGACAGAATGTATTCAAAACCCAGTTTGAAATGTGATAGAAACTGCATTGCAGTTTAAATTGTTCATTTATATATATATATATATATATATATGTATATATGTGTATATATATATATATATATATGTATATATATATATATATATACATATGTTTAAAATAACTGCTTGTCATTTGAATATATTTTAGAAACTGCATTGCAGTTTAAATTGTTTATTTATTTTTTTCATTTTTTATGACATAATTCTCCTATGAGATATAAACACCCACATGCTGTTGAAGAAAAATCCACATACTGTATGTGTGCACAGCTTACAGGAGGTTCATACAGCTCTTACACTGATATGATTAGTGGTTACTAATGAACACAATCAGGTAACCATAAGAAAGTCCTGCTTAACTTCATATATTAACTTTATTGTGTTAACACAATAATAATGCCAATGAGCTGCCCATGGGTCTTCGGAAAACGCAATAAAATTTGAACTTTGCAATTATGTCGGGTGAAGATAAATGAGGCAATAATGTTATGCGTGTTAGGGCTCATTTACATTTCTCACCAGAGGAAAGCTCAGATTCAGCAGCAATTGAGGACACAAATCAGCTATTTGCTGGTTGTTAATGGCCTGGCATGAAATAGATTTTAAAAAAAATAAAAAACCTACTCCTGAAATGTGGCGTCTGTGGCAAGACCTCATGGAAAACTACAGTAAATTGCATATATTTTATACATATAATAGCAAAGAATCTAAATCAGAATTGCATTATTTGAGGTGCTGTAGGGGAAGATGATGTTTTCATTGATGAGATCTAATCTGTCTTGCACAATGGGGCACAAGAGTCAGGAGAGCGATTTCAGTCCTAATGTGAGATACTGATACCCCATCAGGAACCGCTCACAATGGCAGGTTTACACAGGTTTAAAAAAAAAAAACACCCGGTAAAACACCGTAAACAGTCACATTACATTAAAAGATATAAACGTATGTATATACATTATATATGTTTTTAATACTGTAAATGAATAATACGAGAATGTTGGAATCAAAAATAAAAAAATTACATGACTGTAAATGCCTTTTTTTTTCTTTACTTTTGAAAACTATTTAAAAACCAAAACACCCCATATATATATATTGTATTAAATGTGTAATTTTCAAATACAAGATATTGACTTTCACAAAAAAAAAAAGCCTTTGGTTTAATTCAATAAAATAAAATAAAATAATATATCATTAAATATTTTTGATAAATTAATATTTTTAAACAATTCATACTTAAATAATTGTATTACTGAAAATGCATTTAAAAACTTGTTTCAAATGCCAAAACACCTACAGCTACTACAGCTATGGTAAGCATTATAAAACAATTTAAACATTTTTTCTTTATTAAATGCGTAAAGTATTAGATATTGTTTTCATAAAAAAATCATTTGATATGATTTTGTTTGATAAAACAAAAAACAACATTAAATGTGTATTTATTTATTCATTTTTTGCTAAATTAATATTACATTTATATTTAAATTGCTATTTCTGCTAAATTAATATGTATAGAAAAAAATATATTTTTTAACAAATAAAATACATGGCAATACAATGGCAGGCTTCCAACAGCGCAAACCTAAAGAAAAGCATCTCGAAAAAAAGAAATAAATATTATCACACAAGAAAAATTTTATCACTGTAAATTATTTTAAAAAGTGACCATGGTTTGAAATACCAAAACACCATATTTACTAAAGTTATAGTTTGTTTTGTAAACCAAAAAAGAAAAAAAGAAGTATAAAATCACATTGGAACTTTATTATTATTATTATTATTAAATGTCATTTTAAGATATAAGATGATACATGTTCATAAAAAGCTTTGGGTTTGAGTCAGATATGGAGCGCTGTGTGTGTCTGCAGTTTATTATTGTACCTTATTGGGGTTACTGGCGGTGATAATCCAAACACACTGCGAGTTGCTCTCATACTGGATGGGGAAATTAGGTGATGTAAACGTTCCTGAGGGGCCAAAGAGGTTCGTCCCACATGTTTTCACTGCAAAATACAGAAATACAGAGAAGAACTCATTTATAATGAATAAGAGAAGGCAAGACAAGCCAGATTTATTTCTATAGCACATTTTATACACAATGGTAATTCAAAGTGCTTTACATAAAAGAGAAGAATATAAATCCAAACAATAAAACAAGAAATTAAAAAAAAAAACTTTTAAAATGATTTAAAAGGTTTAAAATGAATTTAAAAAAGTTAAGAATAGAAAACTATTATACATAAAATACAGTGCAATCAGTTCAGACATCGCACAATGCTCATTCAATAAATGCACAGCTAAACAGATGAGTTTTGAGTCTAGATTTAAAAATGGCTAATGTTTTAGCACATCTGATCTCTTCTGGAAGCTGATTCCAACTGCGTGCAGCATAATAACTAAAATAAGATGTTTTGTTTTGTTTTGTGTGAACCAGGTTTATATTCAGTGAACATATCTGCTATGTATTTTGGTCCTAGGTCATCGAATGATTTATAAACAAGTAAAAGTACTTTAAAATCAATCTTAAATGAAACTGGAAGCCAGTGTAAGGACCTGAGGACTGGTGTGATATGCTCAGATTTTCTGGTTCTAGTCAGAATCCTGGCAGCAGCGTTCTGGATGAGCTGCAGCTGTCTAATGGTCTTTTTGGGAAGGCCGACGAGGAGCCCATTACAATAGTCCACCCTGCTGGAGTTAAAGGCATGAACAAGTTTCTCCAAGTCTTGACTGGAAACAAAACATCTAATTCTTGCAATGTTTTT
Organism: Carassius carassius; assembly: GCF_963082965.1. NCBI lineage: Eukaryota > Metazoa > Chordata > Actinopteri > Cypriniformes > Cyprinidae > Carassius > Carassius carassius. The sequence continues at coordinate 29,480,203 of NC_081778.1, forward strand.
TAGATGATAATATGCTGATTTAGTTACTGCTTTGACATGACTACTGAAACTAAGGTCTGTCTCCAAAATCACACCAAGATTCCTGACTTGATTTTTAGTTGTTAGACCCAAGAGTCAATGTATGCATTCACCTTGAGAACTTCATATTTGTTTCCAAATGCAATTACTTCAGTTTTTTTCTTGTTTAACTGAAAAAAGTTCTGGCATATCCAGCTGTTAATTTCATCAATACATTGGCAGAGGGAGTCAATTGGGCTGTAGTCATTTGGAGATAAGGCTAGGTAAATCTGGGTATCATCAGCATAGCTGTGATAGGCAATTTGGTTCTTTCTCATTATTTGACTTAGTGGGAGCATATACAGGCTAAACAAGAGCGGTGCAAGAATTGAGCCTTGTGGGACTCCGCAAGTCATGGACGTCCACTTAGCCTTATGCTCTCCTATACTCACATAATAGCCTCTCCCTTCTAAGTATGACCTGAAACATTTGAGTCCCATCCCAGAAAGCCCCACCCAGTTTTCCAGTCTCTCTAGTAGTATGTTATGATCAACAGTGTCAAAAGCAGCACTGATATCTAGTAGCACCATCACTGATATTTTGCCAGAATCAGAATTTAAGCAGATATAATTTATTATCCTAATGAGTGCTGTCTCTGTGCTATGATGCAATCGGAAACCAGGTTGAAAATTGTTCATGTATCCATTTAAGTTTAAGTATTTGTTTAGCTGATTAAAGACTACCTTTTCAATAATCTTGCTTATAAAAGGAAGATTTCATATTGGTCAACAATTTCTCAAAATGGTGTTATCAAGATTGTTCTTTCAGAAGAGGTTTAACAATTGCAGTTTTCAGGGAGTTTGGGAAAGTCCCAGAAAGAAGTGAGGCATTCACCACTTCTTAGAGATCTGATTATAAACAGTTAAGCACCCTTTTGAAAAAAATGAAGGCTATCTTTATAGATGCTATAATGAATTTCAAGTTTTGTCTTCCGCCACATCCTCTCAGTTTTCAGGTCAACAGAAGATCAACAGAGTCTGCAGAAATGCTTGGTGTTGAAGATATAGCCTTCATAAATAGCACAATAGTGATCTCGTTAATGCATCTCTTTCTGACAGAGACAGATCTAGATGCAGTGGAAGCAGAGATCAATATATCAAAGAAAATACAGAAGTGATCAGACAGTGGTCAGATAGTGCTGAATCAGATCAAAAGTGTTTAAAGCAGTTATAATTTATTTTGTAGTTTTGTTTTCTGCTTTACCTATGTGAATATTAAAATCCCCCTGCAATAGCAGAACAGTCAAACTCTGAGGAAATCATTGATAAGATTTCTGTGAACTGTTCAACAAAGGCTGGAGAGTATACTGGATGCCTGTAAATAATGATAAACAGAATGCGTGGAGCACCTTTCGACACAATATCCATAGATGTTCAAAAGACAAGTACTGACCAAATGACACTTGCTTGCCTTGATAAAAGTTTTAAATAGAGCAGCTACACCTCCACCTGTCCTAACAGTCCTGCAGACACTCATGAAAGTAAAGTTAGGAGGGGCGGTTTCATTGAGGACCGTTGAACTGCAGTTTTCTTCAAGCCATGTTTTGTTTAGAAACATAAAATCCAGGTTGTTTGTGATTATTAAGTCACTGATTAGAAAATATTTATTTTTTTAGTAAGTGAATGTTTAAAAACGCTAACTTGATTGCATTGCATTTAGTTTAAACAGCAATATTATATTTCAAAACTGTTATCAGTATCAAGAACCAATGGTATTCAATTGTAGGATCACAGGACATCAGTAGATCAGATGTCTGGTCTAACCTTTACAGACGGGTCTATGGTCACTCCAGGCTGCAAACACCTCAGCAACCCTCTGGCACGTAATACTCTTGGATCCCTGAAGCACATGGTCCCCATCACAGATGAAATGAACTGTCGCACCGATGCTGCCGTGTTGAAGAGAGAACAAACGTAAGCCAGGGAATCAATGAAGAAATTCTCCTCAAGCACCATCCATGCATCGAGACAGATTGGGTGCCACAACCTCATGTCAGAGCAAATGTCAGGAAGGAATATATACAGGGATTTCATTCCTACTGAAATACCTAGGCATAGGGATACTTGAGGAAATGTTCCCATGACTTTTTGTTTCCATAGCTAGTTTTGTCCCCACTTTGCAAAATAGCTTTACGTATTTTATTCCTTTTTTATGTTTTGTTGAATGGTCATTGCTAATGTTATTAGATTGTCACAGTGTTAATATGTATCAGTAATACTTAAGTAAGATTGAATCTAATAAAATTAGAGAAATTAAACGCATTAAACACAAACAAAAATGCATAAATCTTTGCTAAATTAATCTAAATTAAGCTAAAAAAAATATTTAAGAAAATTTAACATAACATATAACATCATGAGTATTTATGCAAAACTAATATTAAATTAGACATGTGCCAGTATTCGGTAATGCAATATATCAAGGTAATTAATATGCACAATATTGTTATCGTGGGCACTTCTAAATACTGTGAATAATTATATATTACAAATTATTCCGAATTTGGAATGCATTTTAAGAATATTTTTGCCATCATCTTGTCAAAATGCACAACACCACTGTATGCTGCTTAAAAGACCATGTGTGCTCTGATGTAAACAAGCATGCATGAGAAGCACATGGAGGAACACTTGAGACACGCTGAATGAAAGCACATTAACTATCTGACAGCAGATGGCGCTAAACTGCAGAAAATGCAGGTGTTACCCTGGAAACCCCATAAATAAAGCAGCTGTCCTACTTTTTAAAACATATTTAAATAGCCACTTATATTTGTGAATTTACTAAGCTGTTCACATCACCAAATACTTAAATATTTAGACTTAATAGACATATTTTTGTTAAACTTTTTACATTTCAATCTGGTCTACAACATGACCTAGATATTGTTTGAAAGTGTTTTGATTCTTCATTGTTAATTCACACATTACATTAGGGTTTCATTGGTTAACATTAGTTAATTAATTAGTTAACATACACTGCCAATGAAAAATTCTTATAAAAATTCAATTATCTTAGGTATTCCAATATTTTATAACACAATGTTAAAGTTGAAAGTTGCAACTGTGTTATTTAATGAACTAACATGAACCAAGAGTTGTGTTTTTTTAACAAAGATTAATAACTTCTGTTGTAAATGTAGTTATTGCTCATTGTGAATGGTAATGCATTTACTAATGTTAACTAATGAGATCTTATTGTAAAGTGATACTTGTGATATTGGTCATTATAGTTCTTCGGCACTAATCTGTGTAAAACGTTTAACTTTATTTATTTTTCTGTATTGCTTTATTGTATTTAAATGTTCAGTTATTATTGTTATTGTTATTAAACTTGTTATACTGTAATTAAATTTCAACACTGTGATAATACCATATACCGTGATAAAAGAATCGGCAATTAATCGAAAAATAAAAATTGGATACAGGCACATCCCTATTAATAATTTTTTTAGAAAAAGATACAGAATTTAGAGAATACATTAATATACGAAAACAAAATATATATTTGCTTATACATTACTAAAATATAACATTAAATGCTAATTTAATACAACTGATATATTTAACTATTTTAGCAAATAAAAAAGTAAATATTAAATTTAATGTGTAATGTTACAGCAAATTAAATACATATTAATTTAATCACTTACTATATATTGATCAACAAGAAAATATAACATCATGAGCATTTTTGCCAAGTTAATATTTAATAGATTAAATATTTATGCTAGTATTAAGAAGTATTAAGAAATAAATATTTCAGCAAATAAAATATTGCATTTATTAACAAAATTAAATGTATTTTTTATTATTTTCACCAATTTAAAAAATATCTATTTATATTTATAAACAATAAATAAAAAATAAAGGATAAATAAATCCTAATAATTCTTATAGAATATATTAGAAAATAAAAAGAAAATTACATCAAATGTGTAATTTTTGCTGATTTAATATAAATAAATTTTATAATGAATATTTAAATTCATATTTCGCTTAACATTTTAGCAAATAAAATAGAATCTATTAGATTAAATGTGTATTGTCATGAGAGCATAACATATGCCAAAACAAACTCAGTACTAATTGTTGTTTCATTTATTTAGGATTCTTCAGTGTTGCTGTTTACATTTCAGTTTCAACTTGTAAATGAGCAAAAGAAGCTATTAAAGACTGCAGTTCATATTCTATCAAAACAGTAAAAAATATTTATATCTTTATATTAAACTATTACTATTACAACTGCATGACATCACAACAGTTCCCATCATTTTCTGAAAACAAAACTGCATCTACTGTATGTGTCTTGTGTGGAAAGCCTGTCTACCTGTAATCGGTGCCAACGCGCTTGCCGTTCTCCGGTTCCCCGGGGTCCGGGCAGAAGTTGGAGACCTGCTTGACCATCCCTTCATTCACTGTGGGAGGAGAAAGAGCATATGGAGACTTGCCAACACACAAACCATCAGCCTTCATCACCTGTGATCACGCTTTCCATAACACAGCCTTGGTTATCAGACATCGACTTTCATCCTCAATCAAAAGAGAAGTTGGTGCAATATCTCATCCATAAAAAGTTGTTGGCACATGATAATTACCACAGGAGGTGATGTTATGTGAGTAATTTAAGGGAAGTGTTCAGAAAGGGGTGTTTGGCAGCAGCCCGGGGTCCTGAATAAAACCTGATAATTCACTCATAACTCATATTTCTGAATGCGTGATGCAGACACTGTGAAATAGAAGCTCATAAAAATTCTATCCAGTAGTAATTAAGTGTTTGGAGTGCTATCTTGTCGAGGGTGAAATGGAACAGTCTGCATTTCATTACGATGCTGGTGCATGTGGAGCCATAAAAAAGGACTTGTTCACTTTTGCTGTGTGAACAAATAATTTCCATAGATATTGATCAGGCTTCTGTCGGAGCATGTGGCTTGGTTGTGTTACCAGGTTAGGCCTGTGGTTTGGAAGGCCAGTAATTAAACTCAGTTGGAGTGAAATCCAACCACCTGTGCACCCTCTGAAGCCCCTCGATTCGCGGATTTGACATTATCTTCCAAAGAGCTTCTGTGGGTGAGGGACCTCTAAGTCAAGCTAAGCTCAATTAATCAAAATGCAGATTTCTGTTTCATTGGATGCTCTAATTTCCTTTGATCCATTTCCTAAATTGCAAGCGAGAGGATTACAAAAATGTGGCATTGTTTGCGCTTTATGAATTACAGGCTTTGAAGGTGTAGATGCGAAATTACCGGCGGAATAACATCTACAGAATATTAAACAATTAATAGCGATGCACATCAGAAAGAAATTAAGCAGTGAAGAGCTTTTATGACATTAGAGCAACAGTATTAACAGCCATAATTATGCATGACATGAAGCAGCACTGGAGAGCAGATCTTAAAGCTGCTTGGTTTTTACGTGACCGAGCCTACACACACACACACACACACACAGAAACACTCTCTTCTTCAACCCTCAAGTTGTTCCAAAGTTGTATGTCTGACTCTCTTCTGTTAAACATAAAGAAAAAAAGAAGAAGAAGAATGTTGGCAACCAAACAATTGCTGGTAGCTACTGACCTCCATAGCAGGGGGGATAAGCATTCTAGAAGTCAATAGCTACTGTTTGGTTACCAACATCCTTCAAAATATATTCTTTTCTGTTCAGGAGAAGAAAGCAAATCTTATAGTTTTGGAACTACTTGAGGGTGAGTAAATAATGTAAATAACATTTTTGGCTGAACTATCCCTTTAACAAAATCTGTTTGATATGCATGTGTTCATCCAGTCTGGGTGATATACCGGTGCACACATAAAGCCACTTTTACACTTTTTATATTATAATACATACTCATTGGCCTTGAATGCTTATACCAAAATGCCCGTATTTGCGAGTATCCTTCCTCCTAATGTCTTAAGTGAACGTAAACAGTTGAGAAAGAAACCACATGTGTGTCAGTATATTAGATCAGTGCATTCAGTCTTAAAGTGACAGCAGCCTAAACCTGGTGCTGTCTCTGTCATGAATGTTAATCAAACGACAAATGAGAGAAAATATCTTGCTGCTATTGACTGAATCACTTTAGTAACTTTAATAGTAATAAATCTAAATTTAATTTACACAGTAAAGACTATGCAGTGCTTTTTGTACATACAATTTAAGTAGTATTTCTTATTTCTAGAGCTTGAAGTTTTTCATGTAGGTCTATGTCATTTGTGTATTTGTTCTATTATAGATTTTTGTCCTACTGCCTGTAATTAATTTGTCTGTTATTATTATTGACTGGTTGCTTATCTTCATTTATCTTGAGAGTCATATATATTCTTATCATGAAATAAAATAGCTCATTTATGTGATAAGTCATATCGCCCATCCCTACATAACGCGGTACAGTTTATTTGTAAAAATGCACTCAAAGTACACTTATCAAATTACTGTGTGTTTCTAATTTTACAGAGAGAAGGAAACACACTTACTTATTGAAAATTTACTTGTGTTGTCTTTTCCAGGTAATAATTTCACTCCCCTTGATTTAAAATCTCCAGATCGTTTCACTGCTCAGCAAAAGGAAACAAAGAAAATTAGACACATTTTCATTCCATGTAGGTGAGATTTAAAAAACCTGCTGCAAAATTACATGAGTGATACTTAATTAAAAAAAGCAAATAAACAACATGTGACAAAAAGTTTCCTGTCAGACATGTATTGTCTGTGTGAAAATATAATTCTCTTTTTTTCTGTGTGCGTTATTTACTTTCATGATTTGCTTCTATTTTAGTTCTAGAATTCATCTTTTAATTTTGCTTCCAATCAAATTAATCGAAAATAACTTGTGGATCATGCTTTGATTCAACTTTTAACAGGTCATTTTCTGTTCCTCGTTATAAGAAATCAAAGCAATATAATTAGCAGCTGATTAAGATTAACAAAGTGATTAAAGATTTTCTGATAATGAAGCTGCACATAATTACTTGACAGAGTAATAGAGGTCTGGGTCATACTATGACCCAACATCAAAAGAAAAAAAAGAAAGAAATTATATTATGCGTGATTTTGCATTGTAAGGTAAAATGAAATTAAGTATTCTAGTGCAGTTCAAGCAGGTGAAAAACTAAGTTAACCTGAAACAAACTGTTACCTGAACTGGAAAGAAAAATTATTTAGAGACTTTTCATACACAGACTAACTAATGACAAACAATTAAGCAAGGAAACAGGAACAAGTGAAATAGGAAACCCAAAGAAAGGTAACAGACGGTCAAAACACATAATCAAAACAAAAGTCTGACAAGAACATTGAATGTTTATTTATTTATTTAATTAATGTAATTTATCTGTTCCTTATTTCGAGGTCAAATATATAGTAGATAGACCTGGACATGTTTTTGCTAAATTTGCCTTAAGCAATTATCATATTATAACTTATGAAATTTATTGTGAATCACACTATATTAAATATCAAATGTACCTTGATACTGAACACTGAATCCTTTATGCCTATGACTGTTGTCTGTGATGAAATGAAGGCGTAGCCAGTTCTTGTTGCTGACTATGGGCACAGGAATATTAATTCCTGATAACCTGTAAAGAAGATGCAGAAACGTCAAACCCATTTGCCTTTTACTTTTGCATATCATCAATACAATTACACCAATTGTACAATTACACCACTTTTATTCATTCTGCTCAACAGAATTGTGAGATGCCTTCAAGAAAAAATTATAAAAGGCTCAAATCTCAATATGCACCTAAACATTTCTCAGCAAATACACACAAAATCAAATGATCTGAGCTGCTATCCACATTCATTTTGTAGCGCTTTACTCCCATGTCATCCATTCTATTTCAAGAGACACATTGGAGATTAAGTTGATATTTGCAAAACATATCTGACAAAAAAAAACACACATGCTGAGTGGAACCCAACTACCAAAAAATAAAAATAATAATAAGATTTTGTAGGTGCTGCTCTCTTATGCAAAACCTCTCTCAATGTGTGCCCCGGTAAACAGGTTTCTCCTACACACTCAAAACCATCTCTGGACACAGCTTTAATATCAGTAAAATATACCAATAATATCAGAGGCAAGTAGGTACAGTATGTAGGTAGGTAAGTTAGCAAGCAACCAAGGTCATGTATTCAAATCCTAGGAAATGCATTAACTGATAAACACTATACTTTGAATGGAATGTTAGCCACTTTGGATAAAAAGAGCTGCCAAATGCATAATATTTCTAATACTTCTTCTTTTTTATGATATTATTGTAAGGTTCAGTGGCCCTATTTGAAGAAGGCTAAATGAAGGAAGTATTGGAAGCTTCACAAGCCATAAAATATGACCTTTATAAATGACTATGTTTACTAGTCATTGTTTACTGAGACGCAAATGACGTAAAACAGCCTTCAGGTGTTTGCCACTAACATTAGTATTATTGTTTCTTCCCATCTGCAAGCATCTCAAGGACTCGGCCATAATTTTAAACTTCATAACAGTCAATCGGCTGTGACAGTGAAAGTCTATAGTAAAAAAGGGCAGAACTATTTCAAGGCTAAGCCATTCCAGCCGGCACAGACTGTCCAGAATGACTCCTTTCTTTAGCACTCGGCCTTGCTGTCTGTCAATCATCGTCTGTCATTGGCTGTCTGTGAGTCGATGCAATTATTTAAGTGAGATCCGACAGTGGAATCATACTTGTGTCTCAAACACTTGTCAGTTCTGTAATGTTGAAAAGGGCAAATGAGAGAATTTTATATGTTTGTAAAACGTCAAGGCATCAACCCACGTTAAAGCTTGGATCCGACCCTGATTCTGACCTGAAAGATGCCAGATTGCCTTTGAGTTCCCTGCACACCAGTAAAACATTCTGAGACACTTCAATTTTGGCACCAGCGACATCAACAAATGACCCCACATCGGTTTCACAAACACAACTCTAAAACACACTGCCATGATGCTAAGGTGCTGTAGTTGGTTGCTTTTTTGTTGCTATGTGGTTGCTAAAGTCTGAAAGGTTGCTAGGTGGTTAATTACAAGAGCAAATCTTAAAAGTCCATCCCCAAAATAAACGTTATTACACTGTGGAACAAATTTATCGACATATTGTTTCACTTTTATTTTTATATGCTGAATCAAATTACGTTTTGTGTATCATTAACAGTGCTGATGAAAAAGATTTGACAACTTATACAAACTAAAATGTTACTACTCATGCATAAAAATGACATGGTACATGCCTAATACTGAGCTAACAACAGTTTGACATAAACAGTTACCGAAAGTGAGTCGACCAAAACTTTAGAAGTGTATGTTGGATGATTTTTGTCTTTTATTACGAATGCTCTAGAATGTTCCAGAAATCACTAGAATATTAAAAGCATATTAGAGAATGTTACAGAAAGTTCCAGAATGTTTCCATCCTTCATAATTTAATTATCTTTCATAACTAAAGAAGTTATCAAATTTACCTGATCTAAATATTTACCAAAATACGAGACTAGGCCTAGAACTAAATAGTGTAATAATAATTAGCACCACAGTGTTACAGAAGAACCATAAATAAGTAAAACAAACATTTGTTACATTGTTTTATTATTAACAAAAACTAAGAAGAACATTTTATGAAAATATTTTCGATAACTGAAATAAAATAAATATTTATTTACTCTTTTCATGGCACTGTGTGTATATACAAAATATTTATCCCTTGTATTTTATATTTAAACTTTAGTTTATATTCTGTATTTAACTTGATAAACAAATAGTTGTACTACAGTATATTACCTAAAGTCTATCTATCTATATATCTATCTATCTATCTATCTATCTATCTATCTATCTATCTATCGTTCTATCGTTCTATCTATCGTTCTATCTATCGTTCTATCTAGCTATCTATCTAGCTATCTATCTAGCTATCTATCTATCGTTCTATCTATCGTTCTATCTATCGTTCTATCTATCGTTCTATCTATCTATCTATCTATCTATCTATCTATTGTTCTATCTGTCTATCTATCATTCTATCTATCTATCTATCTATCTATCTATCGTTCTATCTATCGTTTAATCTTTCTATCTATCTATCTATCGTTTGCGGTTTCTTTCAGTCTTGTTTCTTTCTTTCATCGGTTCTTATTTCTAGCCTTCTTTCAATCGTTCATTCATTTCATTGTCTGGCTGCAATCAGACTCCATTCAGTAATCATGAAGGAGGAGTTTGTCACATCTAGTGACCAGGATATCAGAGAGACTTGGTGGTGGACTCTTTTGACCACTAAATAATCACCCAAATACCCTAGCAACCATAGCAAAACACCCTAGCAACCGCATAGCAATGCCTTCTCAGCCACCCACAACACCCCAGCACTGAAATCGTACAAATCCAGTTTGTTAGTCTCGCTATATCTTCACCTCTTTATTCTCTCTCTCTCAAGCAGGCAGGAGGTGGATCTATTTCCTGCATTCCACTGGTGTTTTGATTTATTTGTGTCTTGTCAATTACTATTTATTTTTGTGTAAGTGTTTTTGCAGTGTTTCAGCAGACAATAGCACAGATGCAGTTAACTGCTGTAGTCAGAGCTGGACCTGCAGTCAAATGCACTCACGCTTTATTAATAGAGAAGTGCACATTATGTTCTCCATAATAATAATATTATCTGGCCTTTGCCGGTGGTTACACTGTTGTTGGTTCTAATTCCCAGGTGCTTGTGCAGCTCACCTTTAGGGCAGAAATGTTGCAATACATCTGTTATTTCAGGCCACACAAGCCAAATAGCTTATCTCAGGGAGTACAGGCTCTAAAGCATCTGTCCAAATATTCATTCAGCATTTTTGGCAGTTCAAAGTCAAGCATCTCTATTAATATCAGTCACACGTAGAGTTAGGGATTAAAACAAACTCCTACCCATAAATATTACACTTTGGCATGTAACTTGTCCTGCACTGACTGTGTTACAGACGTGAATGACACATCAAGGTGCGCTAGTCCTTTTCTAAGTGATCGGACTCAAGTTTGTCACTTTAAAATTCCTTTACTCTTTCACTTAATCACTTATTTTAAAGGATTTCCAGACAGACAGACAGACAGAACGATAGATCGATAGAATGATGGATAGAATGATAGAACGATGGATGGATGGATGGATGGATGGATAGATAGATAGATAGGTATCCTTAAATAACCTTAAATAACAGAAATAACTGATTCTGGACTGATGATATAAAGATAGTATTATCACAAAAGAACCATTGCAAAATTATGATGACAGTCCATGCAGCTGTCTGCTTTTAACCTTCTCCCACCATGCACCATAATCTGCCTGAGTGAGTGAGTGTGTGTGAGTGTGTGTGAGTGTGTGGTGTTTACTCCTTTATTTCCAGGCAGTGTGGCGCAGGGAAGTGGGACAAATCTTGTATGCAGCAGGCAGCCACAGTCACAGCGAGTGTGTAAAATCTCTGAGGAGTGAATGGATACAAAAGACTTGATTTGGTCATGTCTCTCTGAGCGGCCTGTGTGGGGAAAAGAGGGAAAACTGCTTGCTTTAAATGATGCAAAACCCTAACAAGAACATGCTATTTGTCTTCATCTAAGAATAAAATATTTTCATCATCACAATACGGAGAAACGCAGACACCTCTAGTTCATATTCCCAAAATATACTCTTGTGGTTTAAATATTGTCTGATCTGTACAAACAGAATAGTGACCCAGAAACAGTGACGTTATGCTTGCAAAACGTTACCCCAGGTGTCCCATTTTAGTCCTATAGCATGTTCCATTTAAGACAAAAAGAAATGTAATATACTTTTCTAAACAAAGAACACTCTTTCTTTTGGAGAGCAAGAGGAATGGCTTTTGTATGTCCCTTTTCTATGAGTGATTTGTAACTTACAAGATTGTTGTTTTTGCCCTTTCCAACATACTCAGAAAGTATGTTTACTTAATTACTTAAAGGTCATTCCAACAAAAATATTGATTAGTTTGTTTGGCTTGAACAATATTAGAGGGGAGGAGTTCATTCTGCTCGAACAAAACTTGGCTTCATTTTTCATGTTGCTTATAGAAATGACTGAAATAGAAGTGAATCAATGAAGCAGCTGACAAGCAAGGTCATCACCACCACGGCAGGATACTGCTCACACAATCATGTTCCCTGCGCTCTTAACATAACTCACAGTGTCTGATTGTCATTTCAGCGGCAGCGGTTGAGTTTAACGCTGAGCACTCGTTCAGTATGCTGTTTTCCTTTTCCAAGACTGAAATCTTTCTATCTGCAGAGTCATGCAGGCTGCACTGAATCAAGTTAAAGGCATGTAATCTTCTAAGCTCACAAATTCATTTCAGAGGTTTGATGGAAGTTTTGCCACCTTCAGACTAATTTGAAAAAGTAGACAATCTAACACATAAATCGCACATTTCTAACTCAACAATTGTAATACTGAAAATCATTTCCACCATTAGAAATTAAGATGTTCAATCCTATGAACCTATCAATGCATAAAGGAAAAAACACAAAGGGATGAAGTTATGCAGCTGTGCATCCCATCAAACTGACTATTTAGCAAAATCACCTGTAACTTTGTAGAAGTAAGTCAAATGATGCCAGTGGCAATAAGCACAAATCGTGTGATATGCCCTCATCCTCAAAAACAATGTATAAAACTGTGAAAAAATAAAATAAAAAAATCAATGATGATGATAAACATGGTTTGTACGTACTGTTTTTTACGGAGCCCCACACATGACATGCAAGAAAAAATACATAAATTGTGTGCACGATTTACTAATATGTTCCCTCAATGTACTAAAACGTGCACATGATTACTATTACATTCCCACGATTTACTATTGCGTTCCCTCGATTTGCTAAATCGTGCACACGATTTAGCAAATCAAGGGAATGAATTAGTAAATCGTGCGCACTATTTATAAATCGAGTGAACGAAATAGTAAATCGAGGGAACACAATAGTAATCGTGTGCACGTTTTAGTGCAACTTGAGGGAATGTATTAGCAAATTGTGCACACGATTTAGCCTAATATTGTTTCCTGCATGTCATGTGCGGGGCTCCGTAGTGTTTTGCACAATGAAGTAAATAATTTACACACACACACACATCTTTTTTTTTTCTCACTATGTGTGTGTGCGTGTGTGGATGAGACACAGATATGAATGAAACTACTTGGGATGATTATACAAGTTGAATGCTTATTCAATAAAAAGAACATTTCTGAAGGTACAGTTAAGGCATTTTTAAGACCAAGTAAAGAAAATTTAAGTAACAGTTACAGGAACACAATACGTCAATGTGTATATGTGTAGGACACACAATGAGTTTACAGTTTGAAAAACTTTAAAGTTTGAAAATACAACTCCGAACAAGCAAAAACTCAATCAATTTTTTTTCCAAGACATTTTACATTTGCATCTCAAGTAAATGTATCTCGTTTTAAGGATGTTTAGATATTTGTACTAGAAAACAAGTCAAAAATACTGAACAAGATATACATTGCAATGCAGCATTTAATGCCACGACTTTATGAATTTAAGGCTTTCTTCCATGATTCAAGACCTTTCTAAAATCTCCAGGAACCCTGCAACAATAACTGACCACAGAATGCAGATTAAGAATTCCAGTGAGATGCAGCTTAATCCAGTATCACACTCACCATATCATTGGTGGATCGGATCCCTCAACTTCTAAAGAGTCGAGTTTGCTGTCCATCTGGAATTCAGTGAAGACTAGTGAGATGGTGTCTCCTGGATCAGCCAGAATGGTCCACGTGCACTCGCCACTGCTCTGATAGTCCTTCTGAAAGTCTGGACTGGAGATGGTGCCACTGGACCCACGGAAGGTCCCACCACATGTGTCCTCAGCTGTTGACCAAACCAACACACAATATATTAACAAATATTATCTATAATTTTACAGAGAAAGAGTGAAAAGTAAAATATTTGTGAATTGAAAGCATTTGTTTGCTTGTTTTTTTAATGCTAATTGCTGGTTGTGTTCTAATGAACAAAATGATTATTTTAATGAGTATTATATGGGTTTTGTAAGTAATTGTTTTTCTCCAAAAACAAAAATGTAATCAACACTTAATTATGCAGCCCAAGACTGGCTTGAAAACAGTGTAAGATAATTAATCCAATTAGCTTCATATGCAGGATAAGAGGAAAGCATCTTAACCAAACACTCCAAAATGCAATTACTATACCTAATGAAGAGTATTTTATATTTAAAATAAACATAAGCAAGACATCAGCTAATGCTACATATTGCGCACACATTTGGTGTACAACTAATGCATTTGAATAGTTTAATGCAATCATTTCATTATTATTATTCACCTCATGTCATTCCAAACCCATATGTAATTTTTTTTTTTTCATGCAACACAAAAGAAGGATTTTCTGAAGCTCTTTTACATGGAACAATCACTCATAGTGAGCTGTCAAGCTGCTCAAAAGGGCAATATTGCAAGAATTGCAAGCACTGCAAGTCCATAGCACAGATATGACATGCTTTGCATGAAGAACAGACTTATTCATTTATTTACCCTGATGTGGATCTGAACCTTCTGGTGAACAAAGTATAAGATATTGAAACATGCCTTTGTCCATGCAATGAAAGTCAATGAGGTCCAATGTTGTTTTGATGAGTTGAAACACTGACACAGTTGAAACATTGTTCAAAATAACTTATTTTGTGTCATGCAGTAAGAAGAATGTCAAATTGGTTTGGAACGACATGAAGCTGAGTAAATAATGAAATAAAAGAAAAAAACATTTTTAGGTGAACTATCACTTTAAATGTTTCCCTGTGCCAAAGCTCTGCAACTGATGGAAACTTGTTCCTGCCATGGGATAAAAAATATTTAAAAAAAGGTAATTGTGATTTTTTTTTATCCCATAGTTTTGACAGTTCTGAGAAAGTAGACTCAGAATTGAAAGATATCAACACCAATTCTAAGTCAAAATTGTGAGATAAAAAGTCACACTTACCTTTATTATGAAAAAAAAAAGTTTAGAGTTTATATCTCGCAATTCTGACTTTTAACTAATAAAACTGATAAATAGAGTTCAAAGGGCCAAGAAAATCTAATTCATTAAGTTACCCGATTTGTAAATGGCATTATGCATATTTAATTATTTAAATGTAATTTTAAATGCACGTGTAGCAGTGCAAATCTTGTTCATTACGAATCCAGCAGACGGCAGGTGCATTTGCGTGTACAGATGGTTCAAAGCAGCGGAACATCTATTACTAAAATTTCTGAAAGCTTCAGCTTCATATCTATTAATGTGTGCTGACAGTCCATGTTCCCTAAGCTGCAAATTGCCTTATATGTCGGCATTTCTGCCCTAAAAAGCTATTTTAGGCAAACTCATGCTTTATCACAAGACTCTCTCGACAGCTCATGCAAGGAGAAAATAACTTATGAGCTTCAACCACACGAGGGTCCAGATCTGAGCCGCACAGCTGCTTAAAATGCAGGTAATGCAACATGTTTGCAAAGCAGAGGCTATTCACACGTAAACAATTTTTTTTTTTGACTAAACAGTAAAAAGTCCCATCCACACAGCAGCTTATTTTGGTTAAGAATAATCCATTTTGACAGGAAGAGACTCTACATGCCATTTAGGAATAATTGATCTGAAATATATTATGTCACAAGAACCAAATGTAGTAAATACAAGTATTTTAATGAAAATAATTAAACTTTAGTATGAAAAATTATTCAAATGTATACAATGGGGCGATTTTATTGTATTATTGTATACATTTTCTAATAATTACATTTACATTTAGTCATTTAGCAGACACTTTTATCCAAAGCGACTTACAAATGAGGACAGTAGAAGCAATCAAAAACAACAAAAAGAGCAATGATATATAAGTGCTATAACAAGTCTTAGTTAGCTTAAACGCAGTACACATAGCAAGGGCTTTTAAATAATAGAATAAATAAAAAGAAAACAGATAGAATAGAAAAAGAATACAGCAAGTTAGTGATAGAGGTCTTTTGTTAATTGTATGATAAATGAAAAGAAAACAGATAGAATACAAAAGGATTAGAAAGCTAGTTAGATTTTTATGCTAAAGTTAGAGGGTCAAATAAAGATGGAAGAGATGTGTTTTAAGCTGTTTCTTGAAGACGGACTCAGCAGCTCGTATTGAGTTGGGCAGGTCATTCCACCAGGAGGGAACATTTAATTTAAAAGTCCACAAACTGTTATACACGAAATACCAGAATGCATGTATGGTTTTCTGATCATCCAAGTATTTAAAACATCAAATAAGTACTTTTCACAGACATCATTCGGAAAAGTAATATTTTCAGTTCTGCGTATAGACATCTATTTTTCTTTGTGTTCAATGCCCCAGACAAACAAAATATTTTCTAATGCTACTAACCGGGAAAAAAAATTGACAAATTCAATAATTATTTTAGCATCAAAAGCTTCAAGTTTAAACCTAGTGACATGTAAACACAACTTTGTCTCCAGGCAGACTTGACTTTTTAACCATCGTTTCATAAAGCTAGCCGATCAGCTCAAGAAAGTAGAGTTTGCCAGATCAAGAAAGTCCTTTTACGGTTTTGTCTGCAGTATGGATTAGTATGGAGCAAGCGAGTGGGTTAGCAGTCTATGGGCAGTCTAGAGGTGTGCCGTCTGAGACTGAGACTATACAGAAGAGGCGGTGAGTTGAAGGCACATGGATCTGATGTAGGCTGATGCGATGGGTACATGAAAGGTACTGGATAATAGATCGGTACATGCCTTTTCCGCTCTCATTAAAGCAGAGCTCAGAAGAAGAAACATCCCAATATGAGGGATTAATGTTGCTTTTCAAGACTTAATTTGGATTCTCATTATCTTTTAGGATTAACCGTCAGGTTTTTATTTTTTGTTTTGTTTTTTCATCAAGTTCAGCACTCCTCGAGTGTTAGAGAATCAACTCAAACCTTGTTGAATATGGACACATTATCACTTATATTAGTGCTGTCTGACTTTAAAAAGTATTTTCACACTGAAACTATAGTGAAGTTTACACTTGTGTGTGACTTTTTATAGCCACCTAAACAAGCACTTCCAAGACAGCTGTTTAAAAGTCACTGTGGAACACGTAGCTCTGTGAAGAGATCCAGCATAATTTGTTGTTTGCATCTAATTAAATGGCATTCAGACCTTTAAGTGCGACTTAATGTGCAAATACTTTTTGGGGACACACATCAACTTAGATTATGAATATGCATAAAAAACAAAACTGAAGACAGACGTATTAGCATTACAAGCCTGTAGCATTTCTAGGCATAAATTAATATTAAAAGAAACACAGCTTCAAGTCAATATAAAAAAAAAATAATAATAATTATTTACTTCCTTAAAACTCATTTCCAGACTTTTAGAAAATTTTATATATACACTGTTTACACACACACAATCAAAAAATCTAAATGTAAATACTTTAAACACTTGCTTTGGTCATATACAAAATTGAATTGCGGTACATTAAAAAATAAACAAATAAATAAATAAATAATAAAAATATATAAACTATATATATAAAAAAGCACTTGCTGAGGTCTTATTAAATATTTAATATGCTATATATTCTAATAAATAAAATTATAATAATGACAATAAAAATAACTATATATATATATATATATATATATATATATATACTATTAAATGTGAAAAAAATAATAATAATAATCAAGCCCCACCACTACATTTTTTCTTAAGAACTGTCTTGTTTCAGTCTCCAGTCTGTCACATTATGGAGTCAACTGTGGGTTTTAAGTGGTGCTTCATGTTAACTCTCAACAAATCATCTCTTGACAGACAGTCACTGTTTAAATTTCTGTTAGATAGATAGATTTCTTCCCAACTCTTAATTATGCAAACCTCATCCATGCTGATTCCAGCGTTAGGTAACCATAATGATTATTAGAAGCATGCAGAGTATATGCACACAGGCCTAAATGCAAGAAAAATGTGTTATGATTGCATCCCAGGTGTGGAGCCGCATGTGCTCACACTACAGCTGAATCACACACCTGTGACACACTTATAGAGCACATAAAGAAATCAATAATTGCAATATATGAGATTCCTAGCCAGAGGGTAGTTTATCTTCCCCTAGAAAGGCATACTGTAACTGGGGAAGCCAAAATAACTGGTGGAAGTTGTTAGAAAGCATGGGGTGGTTGCTCATAATTAATTTTTAATTGTAAATGTTGACTGTACAAAATTTCTTTAGTTTAGTTTACTGTTAAAAGCTTGTCAATGAAGCGGCAGGCTTATGCAACCAAACTGAATTTTCCATCATTCCCTGTGGCTACACAAGAACGAGATCTATAGATATAGCTAAAGACCCTGATTTGTTGTATTAGCACTGCAAAGTTTCCTGTTGAAGTAAAAAAGAGAGAGAATCAATTCTGAAATTGCTCAATAAATATACATTTATGGCCTTTAGTCAAGACTACATACTGATTGTGCCTTTTCCATATTTCTCAAAACATCTTCCACCATTGCTTTAATTGTAGGGATGCACTCATGTCACTTATCAACAGCAAAATTAACTCAATTAGATTTTTGTTTTCTCCCAGAAGCTACTCAAGCTGCTAAACAGTGAAATTATTGAACACTAATGATGCACAATGCACAACTCGAAAAGCAAATCTTTTTAATGATACTTTTAAAAAACGATGCGAGAGACAAGATTATGAATACAACATCAAATGAGTTACGGCATACTTAAACTAAACATGTCTCTGAGTACTGTGATTATTTATTTATTTATTTTTACTGTAATTTCTTCAATCACTGGTTCCTTGTCATCATGTCCATTTAAGAGACAAAAGTACACTGATTGAAAACCTAATGTTAAAAAAAAAAAATTGAAACACCAAATAATTTTTCCAACACAAATAGAATTCATGCTACTTTTGTAATTCAAAATGAAGCACAGCATGAGCATACAGGTGGGAACCAAAATGGAGTGTTCAAAGCTTCTTGTACAAATATGGATTCAAGCTTGATTGTACTATGTGATAATTTACAGCATGGTTGTGCATAAGAGTTGGTCCATTTTGAGCCAAAATTGGCACACAACCCTGATTTACGCTCTTATTGCTAAAACATTAAAATGAATATTAAAAAAAATTCTGTGTGTGTGCATTTAATTACATTTACAAAAGTGATTTTATATACACACAAAACATTAATGCAAATAAAATGTCTAATATTTCAATGAACTTTTAGTGGGCATCTTCTGTAAATTATGGTAAAAATGTATGAGAGACATAAAATTTTGCTCAGGAAAATATTTTTTTTAAATGGAACACATTCTAATGTAGCGAGAGAAAAAATGTAAAGCTGCATTGCACTTTGATTGTTTTGCTGCTTGAAAATGCTGTATATACAGGTGCATCTCAATAAATTAGAATGTTGTAGAAAAGTTCATTTATTTCAGTAATTCAACTTAAATTGTGAAACTCATGTATTAAATAAATTCAATGCACACACACTGAAGTAGTTTAAGTCTTTGGTTCTTTTATTTGTGATGATTTTGGCTCACATTTAACAAAAACCCACAAATTCACCATTTAAAAAAATTAGAATATGATGACATGCCAATCAGCTAATCAACTCAAAACACCTGCAAAGGTTTCCTGAGCCTTCAAAATGGTCTCTCAGCTTGAGTTTGGTTCACTAGGCTACACAATCATGGGGAAGACTGCTGATCTGACCGTTGTCCAGAAGACAATCATTGACAGCCTTCACAAGGAGGGTAAGCCACAAACATTCATTGCCAAAGAAGCTGGCTGTTCACAGAGTACTGTATCCAAGCATGTTAACAGAAAGTTGAGTGGAAGGAAAAAGTGTGGAAGAAAAATATACACAACCAACTGAGCCACCACACACAGACGTGTCAAGGAATTAGCTGAACCACAGATAACATCAGTGGCATCTTACCTGGGTTAAGAAGAAGAAGAACTGGACTTTTCAGATGAAAGCAAGTTTTGTATTTCATTTGGAAACCAAGGTCCTAGAGTCTGGAGGAAGGGTGAAGAAGCTCATAGCACAAGTTGCTGATTTCATTTTCCAGCAGAATTTGGCACCTGTCCACACTGCCAAAAACACCAAAAGTTGGTCAAATGACCATGGTGTTGGTTTGACTGGCCAGCAAACTCACCAGACCTGAAGCCCAGAGAGAATCTATGGGCTATTGTCAAGAGGAAGATGAGAAACAAGAGACCAAAAAAAGCAGATGAGCTGAAGGCCACTGTCAAAGAAACCTGGGCATCCAGACCACCTCAGCAGTGTCACAAACTGATCACCTCCATGTCACGCTGAATTGAGGCAGTAATTAAAGGAATAGTTCGCCTAAAAATGATATTCAAGCCATGATTTACTCACCCTCAAGCCATTCGAGATGCATATGTCAATCTTTTTTCAGACGAACACATTTTCAGTTATTTTAGAAAATGTTTTAGATCTTTCAGTGGTTATAATGTGTAGCTATGGGGCTCACCTCTTTGAAGTTCCGAAATGTGCATGCATCCTTCTCAAAAGTAATCCATCCGGCTCCAGGGGGGTAAACGAAGGCCTCTTGATGATAATCCGTGCGGTTTTGTCGAAAAAATATACATATTTTAAACTTTATAAACGAAAATATCTGGCTTCCGGCCACGGTCGGCGCGCGTTCACGGGAGAAGGATGTCGCCGTATGACGTATGGCGTATCGTAGGAAGCGTCGTGACGTAGAACAAACGCGCCAGCGCAGCCAGAGAGCAGAGCAAAACAAAACTACACTCCGTGAAGAGTTATTTGATTTAGCTATACTTAAGTTTTTTATTAGGCTTAAAATGGTTCGGGCCTGCATCTACCCTGGATGCTTAAACATATGTAAAACTGTAAGGTTACGCGCGCGGGCGTCAAAGGAAGATGCACCAGTAGCATTTCACCGATTCCCAGTACATGATTCTGAGCGATTGCAGTTATGGCTGCTCGCTATTGGTTGGGATATAAATACACCAAAGGAAAAACTCTTGCAATATCGGATGTGCAGTGAACATTTCAGTCCAGACGATTACGAGGCAAAGATTGGAAAAACAAAACCACTTCTGAAATCGTCAGCCGTGCCTGTACCTGTGCTGCTTTTCCCGCAAAATCCGGTATGTATTGAGTACTCTGTACTGTAGGGTGTATTATTTTGTGTATTGATTGTGATGCTACATGTAAGGGATAATGTATATGCAGCAGGTTGTTATATAAGTCCATACAGTCTTGTATCACACATTAGGGACTTATTTCACGATTACAATCGTCTGTCTGTACATTACATCATAATAAGTAAGTTAAGGGACATTAAACATTTTATTTCCTAATTTTACCGAATACTAATTAAGTTTTAGTTAACGTTTTAAGATAAGACATGACGTTAAAATGTCATGGACACACTTTTCTGTTGTATAAATATTTAATTTTTCTTTTAAAATGTAATCATGTACAATCTATTGTTGTAGGAAGCACAGGGGGATCCTGATGTTACTACTCAGTCAAGTCTCTGTTACACAGTTACACAAAAGGATCAGGAGACAGTTGTCCTGGGTGCATCAGCATTTTTTGAAGGTGTTCCACAGTCAACTCCAGTCAAACATAGCAGCAAAGAAGAGAATGAAGGAGTTGTGGCAGGACTCAAATTGATGCTTAAAAGTCCAGAATCAATTCCAAGAAGGACAGGTCCATCAACATCTGGGACATACATTGCCTTCCCCCCAATACGTTTCTATCAGTCAGTAAGTACTCAAATGCGTTTTGTCATGCAATGTTTTTCCCAGTTGTCGTGTTGTTTGGATTATGTTGTCAAACAGTGGTTTACATAATTACTTTTAGTTAAATTACTTTCACTTTAACCTCTACATGTATGTAAACATGTACTATTGCATTATGAATTGTTTTAGGAAACACCAAGGGATCCTGCTGTACAGGCTCAGCCAAATCTGCTTTGCACATCACCTGAAAAAGATCAGGAGAAAGTTGTCCTGGATATATCAGCACTAGAGGGTGTTCCACAGTCAACTCCAGTTAAACATAGAAGCAAAGAAGAGAATCAAGGAATTATGGCTGGAATCAAGTTCACGCTTAGAAGTCCAGAATCATTTGACAGAAGGACAGGTCCATCAACATCTGGGACATACATAGCCTTACCCCCCATAAGTTTATATCAGTCGGTAAGTACTTAGTAAGTGTTTTATCATGCAAACATTTTTTTCAAGTTATGATAGTTATGTCAGTTGTGATATCTAAATATCTAAAAAAAAATCTAATTATTACTAGAAAAATGTATCTATGTGTAGATTATAATAATGTGTGATTTTACACACTATTTTTATAATTAAAAATTGTGATTACAATTTACTGTCTGTCACATAGGATCAGACATCACAGACTGAACTACAATCTGAAGATTGTGATCTCGATATCAGCATGCTTTCAATGCAATGTCCATCAGACAAGGACTCAAGTTTTGTTCCTGCCAGAAAATGAGAAGTGGAAGGAAAGAAAATGGATCGTAAACGAATCAAATGTGATGAAGATGTTTAGAAGATGTCAGGATTGTGGAGCACTAATTACTGGAACCGAGAAAAAATCCAATGGGAGCCATATCGAAGTGCTGTGGGAATGCGAGAACAAACATCAGGGCCGTTGGAGTTCATGTGAAGATGTTCGGGGAATGCCTTTAAACAATCTTCTGGTTTCTGCAAGTGTCCTATTCAGTGGTGCAACTTATGTCAACATTGCTGATTGGGCTGCACTGCTGAACTTACAGGTGCCAAAGAAAACCGCTTTCTATTCAATGCAGTCTTCATACCTCATTCCTGCAGTTGATGCTACTTACAAAGAAAAACAAGCTGGGATTCTGAACGATTTACAGCTTCAAAATGCATTACAGAATGAGGTGCATTTATCTGGGGATGGGAGATCAGACAGGTAAATGAGACACCTTTCTTACAATAATTAAAAGAAATATGAAAAACAAAAAGTTTATTGTTTCATCTTATGTCCTACCTGCTACAGCCCTGGTTTTTCAGCAAAATATAACACATACAGCCTTATGGATGACACAACGGATAAAATTGTACACTTTGAGTTGGTGCAGGTGAGTGTACATGTTGATATATACAGTATAAAATTATGCAAAGTTTTAATTAGTAAACACCACAAATGGTAATATACTTTGTAAAGTAATGTACAAACATACAGAATATTATACTTATTACACCCTAAATGAAAACACTATAAAGAAAGACAAAACCTGTTTATACTTAATATAAAGAATATATTTGTTGTGTCTTAAATATTTTTAGGTGACAGAAGCATCTAGCTCAGCGGCCATGGAGCCCATTGGGTTTAAAAGAGGCCTAAATCAAATTTTGGAGAAAGGCATCAAAGTAGATGTGTTGACCACTGACAGATCACCATCCATAAGAAAGATCATGCGGGAGGATTATCCATTAATTCACCATGAGTTTGACATTTGGCATGTGGTGAAGGGTAAGAAATTGTGTCAGATAAAATTTAAATCTGTAAATGAACTACACTGTTTTTAATTTTCAAAATTAGTTTGAATGTGAACCTTTACTCAAGGATTACTTTTAGTAATTAAAAAAGTACTTTGTATATATATACATTCAATTATATTTTGTGTAATTACCGTATCAATAATGTTTTCTCAGGGTTGCTAAAGAAATTACTGTCCTTGTCAAGATACAAAGACAACAGAGATCTCCAGCCCTGGATCAAGTGCATCTGCAACCATTTGTGGTATTGCTGCTCTAGTTGTGGAGGTGACCCTGAAGTAAGTTTTAATTTGAACACCATATAACATTACAAAGATGATGTAGATTTAATTAAAATTAAATAATGAATTGTTTAACTTATGTTTTGTAGGACTTAATCTGGAAATGGAAGTCAATACTTCATCACATCTCTGGGGAACATAGTTGGACCGAAGATTGCCTAGAACAGAGATGTCTCCATCCTGCCCTCAATCCTGACCAACAGAGACGGAAGAGGTGGATTATGAAAGTGTCTCGTGCATACCATATGCTGGAGAAAATAGTTCTGGACAAAGGTATTTTGAAGGACCTGCAGCAAATGTCCCTGTTTAAGCATACAGGTATGTTACACCAAAATCACATTGTGTGTATATATGGAAAGTGATTATTAAGAACACCAGACTAATTATGTTTCCTTATTTTACAGGCAAGCTTGAAGTTTTCCACTCCATGCTACTTAAGTACTGTCCGAAGAACTTGCACTTTCATTACTCTTCCATGTTTGCACGCACACAGCTTGCAATTATGGATCATAATGAAAATGTACATCGCAAACAGGCCACAACCACCTCTGGTAAGTAAAGAACATTACAACAACAAAAGTTTAAAACAATAGTGAATTCCAAATTATGAAATTTTATGCAAAGTGCTTTTTTTTTATGGGTCAGTAGTTTAACATTAGTCTAATAATATATAGTACAGTAACATGTATGTCTTGTTTCTTTCTAGGAGTACAACGCTACAATGTTGTGTTTCCCAAGCACTCCAAGGAGTGGGTAGCTAAGAAACAGTTTGAACCAACCACACAAACATTTAGAGATGAACTGGTTAATGTAGTTCTGGAGTACCGTAGAAACCCAAACATTGTTGTTCCAGACGAGTCATCTCAACTCACTGTTCCCACATTACCAGCAAACATTGCACGAAAGCCAAAACCTGCCAAAGAAGATGCCATTTCAAAGTAAAGGCTCTACACAATGCTTTACATAGACTCTTGTGCCTTAGTGGGAATTTAATAAAAGTATTATTGGGCACTGTTTATTATCTTTTTTAGTTTAAAGTTATTTTTATCTAACATTTCCTTGTTTTTTTAATTATATGTCATGTAACATTACTGTTGTCTTGAAGAAAAAGCATTGATGTGATAATAGCAACAGTTTAGAAATTAAAATCAGTAACATTTCTTTTTTGAAAAAAGTATGTGTAATATTATTTATTTCTGAACTTCAAAAGCCACACAGAAAATTTGTAAAAATTTGTATTTACAAAAATTGAAACAAATTTTGTTTACCAGTTAAACACAAAATAAACATGGTTGAATCAATGTAGTTGTTGAATTAAACATCACAGGAAACAAAGTATATGAAATATATGTATTTATTAAAAAAAAATAATGTAGTAGGTAGCAGACTTGTACACTACATCATGGCAAAGGCATCATCTGCTTCTCTGAAACCCACATAGGATCCAGACTGGGATGGGTATTTTTCCCTTATGGCTTGAACAACACAGGAGGGAAGAACTTTACGGTTTCCTCTTCCTAGTTTTTCTCCTTTCAGCATCCATTCAAGCACAACTTGGTATGCTACCAGACGAAATTGACTGTAAAATAAATGCAATTTGTGAATAACATAGATCAGCCGCACCTGTAATAACATATTACTTGCACAAAACGAAACTTACTCCACCGTTAGTCTGCCCCCGGTTCCTTCAGGCCTTGGACGACGTCTCCAGTTTATGCGAGGTAAACGGAAGATAACTTCAAGAACACTTTGGCTCAACAAAGGCGGAAAGCCATCATCTTCTGTAACACAATTGGACTCAGTCATCTCAATAGCGGCATCAATGGCTTCCAAAGTTGGCATTCCAGTTTTCCATTCATGGCAGCAAACACTCTCGACCTCTGTTGGCATGGCCTCACATCTCCTGCATGAGCACCACCATGTCTCCCAGACTCTCTGTCTATTTGAGGCTGTTAGTTGTGCCACTGCTGATGCAGCCACCTCCATATTCCTGAGTTCTTCATCACTGTACACCGGTTCAAACAGATAGGGCTGAGCCAAAAACTGAATATCCTCTTCTCTAATATCAAAATCCTCCGACATTTTCTTTTAAATACTCTTTTATATAACTCTTCACGGAAATCCCGAGTGTAGTTTTGTTTTGCTCTGCTCTCTGGCTGCGCTGGCGCGTTCGTTCTACGTCACGACGCTTCCTACGATACGCCATACGCCATACGCCGACATCCTTCTCCCGTGAACGCGCGTCGACCGTGGCCGGAAGCCAGATATTTTCGTTTATAAAGTTTAAAATATGTATATTTTTACGACAAAACCGCACGGATTACCATCAAGAGGCCTTCGTTTACCCCCCTGGAGCCGGATGGATTACTTTTGAGAAAGATGCATGCACATTTCGGAACTTCAAAGAGGTGAGCCCCATAGCTACACATTATAACCACTGAAAGATCTAAAACATTTTCTAAAATAACTGAAAATGTGTTCGTCTGAAAAAAGATTGACATATGCATCTCGAATGGCTTGAGGGTGAGTAAATCATGGCTTGAATATCATTTTTAGGCGAACTATTCCTTTAAAGCAAAAGGAGCCCCAACCAAGTATTGAGTACATGTACAGTAAATGAACATACTTTCCAGAAGGCAAACATTTCACTAAAAATGTTTTTTACTGGTCTTATGAAGTATTCAAATTTATTGAGATGCACCTGTATATGATGCCTTACATTATCAATCCTACATATTGTTATATATTTTATTAGATTATATATTCTATATGTTTGTGTTTTTATAACATGACACAATTCAATTGTATAAATATTTCATGAGATTTTATGGTCAGATTTAAAAGCAAATATCTTAAATAAGCACCACTACTAGATTCGTAAAATAAATGTTTTTTCATGAACTTTGTTGCAGGCTTTGGGACTGGCAGCTTGTGGGTCCTGAAAACAGGAGCCTCTGAAATGATAATGTTTTTTCCACTATACATTACATTTTTATGCTGGATTTCAACATTCATGGTTGGGATACTGCTCAGAGACAAATAGCTACTCTATGAAAATGGGTTTGATGTACAGTACTCAGTTTTGGAACTGGCTGCTAAATGAGCAAGGAGGTAAGCAGAGATAAGATAAGCTCGCTTTGCCATGCAAGACACTGAACTGTCTCAACATGTTCTGCAGGGGTTTAAGCTGTCAGAAAGAGCACCCCATTTAGAGCTCCTCCTGAAGAAATTCTCCTCACAGAAATGATATGGACAGGTGACACAGTTACTGGAAACATGTGTCCGACAACCAGTCAAACGACAGAAACTGTCGTTGCATGGCAAGAATTTCATTGCTCTTGAGAGTGTGTCCTCTGGATCTAGGTCATTCCATCTGGATTCAGTGATATCTGCCATTCAAGTGCACCGAAGAGGGCTGCTGAGGACTCTTGGATGAGTGCCTACATCTTAAGAATAGGCAGGTTCTCTGAGGAAGTGGGATCAAAAGACCATCTGCCCATTCTGAGGGTCCTGCTGCCCTCTCAGAGTAGCTGAAGAACCCGAAGGAAGATGAAGAAGTGTTGCTGAAGCAAACTATTTTCTGTAGGCACATAACTACGGTAGGATAGATAACTAAGTGCAGTAAATGGTAAAACTATTCACAATATTCTCTCAAAGATATGAATAAACATTCTTCAGTAACGCTAATAGAATGTTCATTCAAAGTTATCTGGTCATTGACAATGTTATCAGAATGTTAGAATAAAATGTTATTCAAACATCGCTCATGGAACGTTTTTTTTCTTTCTTAATCATTTTAGTCAGACACTAAGGTCTTGTAAACATCACTATTTACTACCTTCTAACAAAAATGATCTAAGAATGTTTTAATAACGTTCCCATTAAGTTAATAAAATAATGTTTCTGTCGTATGTTTTCTGAACATTCAAAACCCAACATAAATGCTTTAAAACCTTTTTTAGGGTTATGTGAACAATAAGGAACATTCCATTTTATTATTTTTCAAACATTATGGGAATGTTACTTTTGAATGTTCTCCGAATATTCTGAAACTAGTAACATTTAGACAGTGGCGGTTTCTCCATTAGGGCGATTGGGTGATGTACTGTTGTGTAAACAATGATGTATGTGACTTCAATTATTTTTTATTAAACTGAAATCGAAGTAAAAAAAAATTTTTTTTGTGGAAAAACCACATCCTGCCGTCAGTATGAATTGTGTTAACACGCATATAGAAAGATAAGGAGAAACCAAGAAAAAAATATTTTTTTAAATATTAAAGTGGATGTACAATTGAACATTCTGAAAACATTCTGATATAACGTTCTTATAACTTAATGGGAACGTAAGCAAAAATTTCTTAGAACACATTCTTTTTTTTTCTGGGGTCAGAAAATGTGTCATACAGATTCCTCCCTGGTTTGACTGATTTGGCTGCAGCAACAAGGCCACGGGTTCTTCGTTTCGCTGAATGAGACTCAAAGACAGAGCTGGCAGTAGTTATTCTCTCTTGTGAATCATCCGGAATCACTTCTGGATGAATCACATAAACGTCCGACCAATTTTCATGTGCTGCATTTGATAAAACATTAATTTAACCACTGAAAAGACATTCATTTAGTTTCTCTAATTAAGCTAGTATGCTAAGGCCTAAAAAAAAATTGTTTGGTTCCGGTTTCCGACCGACCCTGTCAATTTATGTGCGACCCAAATTTATTTTATGAGACTGGGGAAGAACGGTCTTTCACACATCGTTAATTAAATTACAGTTTCCTTTAAATGCAGTTTTACACTTAAGTAATCCGTTAAAAACCATTAAGTATTGCATCAAAACCCTTTAACTGTCAATTCCTAAAGTGAGCTATAACTTAAGGTTTGGAAATCGTAACATTAAGAGAAACACGGGGGGGGGGGGGGGGTCAACAATATATCGCGGAACAGAGAGGGCACTGACAACATGCTGACACAGGACATTAACATTACCAGCTTACTTTTAATATGAAATAAAGTCTCATTTGGTTATTTCACCTTTCAAATGTGGTCATTTTTTAAAGAAATGTAAACAATAAATACCGTTTTGTGGCTCTTGAATGTGTCGAACAGATCGCTGTAAGTTAGATCATCAGTTAAAACTAACTGATCGTCTCTTGCTTCTAGTTAATTTATAGCATCAAAATCAAATAAACCACATAAATGAGCATAACAAAGAATGTTGTTTGACTACAAAAAGATGTCTGTACACTCCGTTTTTCAAGTTCAAATCCTCCATGTTAATCTACTATGAGATCGCCTGTCAAACTCCCGCGAAGGCTTTTTGTGTGTGTGTGTGTGTGCGTTTTGCGTGTCTATGGCAACAACAGACTTTAAACGGGAATACAGAATCACTGTCGTAAAAGTACCGGTACACACATTTAAAATCAGCGCGCGTGTGTGTGTGTGTAAAACTGCCACTGGAGAAAAAAAATAAATAAATTTAAAAAAATAATAAATCCCTACCGACCAATGACCTCAACTGACAACCAACCGGAACCAAACTTTTTTTTTTTTTAGGCCTAATCATGCTGGAAGTATGACATACTGTCCCGGCACAAAATCTATGGTAAGGTCTATATTTAAATACAGAAAGTCTCATTTGCTCACTGAATCAACTCAAATGATTCACTCACTAACCAATCTAACCATCTTTCATTTCCGACTTGAAATAAGCCTAGAATCATTCGGATTGAATTGCCATCAATTTGATTGATGCTTGAAAGATGCTTTTTTATTTTCCTCAGATGGTTTGGTTACAGATTATCTACCAGCATCAACCGGCACAGAACTCAACCAAAAAAATCAGAGTTGAAATTGTTTGATGACGCAGACTTCAGAATATCATAGCCTAAACTGTGAGTCACATAATGTTTCTGTCTTCATTTAGCCAACTAAAAGCTACTGAAGCAAAACTAATAAGAAGATGAAAGGCTATAATACATCAAACAAGTTTGCTGGTTTAAACACTGTTTTTAATGAGGTCTTTCCTCTACCAAAAAGTACCTTTCATCGATATGTTTTGAGCCCTGCTCATCTTTCATTAAACACAAATGATAAAGCAGTACTCATTTTTCAAATATCCTGGGGATATAGCATATTTTATTTTTATTCAGTTCAATCATGCATCGCATTCCAAAATGTAAAACGTTACCCACAATACCTGAGTGCACTTCAAAGTTTCTCATGCTTATAATTAAAAGCAACACCTGAATTATTTAACTGTATTTCAGATCTCACACATGCAGGAATTTCCCACTGGGGCGACTCATGTTTGATTGCGCCATGCAAAAGAAGACTAATGTAAAAGAACTGCAGGATTTTACAGCAGGCAGGCACTGCAGAACACTTCATGAATCACCATATCTAAAGCAATCCCAGAAAGACAAATTAGAAGCAGAGAGAATTTTAAGCACAATACAAGTTGAAAACAACGTTAATTTGAAATTCAACAAAACTGAATAATATAAAAGCCTCATATATCAAGCCAAAACCAGAGTACTCCAGGCTTACAGCATAGTAGCCGGATTCATTTTTGAGCCAACATGCTGCTTACAAAAGAATCTGTGGCCCCGAAAAGTATTTGGACACTTAAATATCTGAATGTCAATGTATTATATCACAGCAAGCAGCATTTTAAAGAATGACAGCACAAGAAAAACAAATCAAAAGAATTTTGACAGGTTTTAAAGGATAAAATTGAAGGCAGTTCAGATTTATCACAGAGAACTGCAGTTCAGAATCAGAAATCGGATGCTCTGTGGTTGTCAAAAGGTATTGGATCATAGTGTATGTGATGTTATAGGGCAGGACTATATATATCCAATATATTTGTGATGATTCTGGTATCAGTTTTGAAGAAAGAAACGTTTAAGTGCCTCTGATTTAATCTTGAGAGGTTTGATTAATTTTTGTGAAGCAGTTCAAATTGTTATAAAAAAAAATGGTTTGATTGAAAAATGGAAACTTTGATTCAATGATTTATTTTTGACCATTTTCATTACACATAAAAAGGTAAAAATATATGCATACCTATTGCTGTCTATTTTTACAATAGGCAGGTTTTATTATATGAATAACTATTGCTGTCTATTATTAGGTAGGTTGCATTATATTCATGCACCTAAAATAAAATTATTCCTTTAAAATTATTTAATAAAAATGATTTTGTGTGTGTGTATGTTCAATTAGCCCCCATGTTGGAGAGCATTTTCGTTTCCCCAAAAATACTATGTTATCATAGACTCAAACATACTGACTTTGCTCACTCAGTGTAACAACAGTGTACAAATCTTTTTTAATTAATATTTAGTTTTTTATTTGTTTTTTTCCCCACCTTCCTGGTCAAAAATGACTGGCCTACAAAAAAATATAAATGACACATTTCTTGTTATCCCATATAATTAGCAAATACTGGATTTAATATTGTTATCAATTTGTATTTCTTTAGATAGCACAGGTTTTGTATTTCTTCTTGGAGCTGACTGAGCAACGTTGCAAGCAATGTTAAAAAGGTCATTTTTTTACCTTTTGAATCTATTTGACAAATATGTCTGTTTTGTTGAAATGATAGTCCTGATTGTTCAGCAAAAAATAAAAAAAAAATAAAAAAAATAATTATTATTTCATTTTAGAGCATATACATAATTACTGAGATATATATTGGCACATACTATGAAAGGATGAAATTTGTTCTGAGAAGAGCTTGTGCATTATTTGTTTCTAGAAACCAGTTGCTTTGGTATTTTATCATGACATTCAGATGTTTTAAGCATATTCAAATGCATTAATGCCCAGAGATGTATAAAGTACTGGAGACCCAGACTTGAGTAAAAGTACAAGTGCTCTATCAAAAAAATGACTTGAGTAGAAGTTGAAGTGCTCTTTAAGCACCACACTTAAGTAGAAGTACTAAAGTATTCAACATTTTTTGTACTTAAGTATTGCAAGTAGTCTATTTGAAAATTTACTACTCAAGTACTGAAAGTAAAAGTACAAGTATTGTGTTATGTAGTTATTAAAGAAAGTACTTAAAAGTTTGAACATATTGTTTTTACTATTTCAAATGATTAACCTAAAGGACAATCACAATTCCTTTGACTGTAACTTTTTGTAAACAAAAAACAGATTAAAGGGTTAGTTCGCCCAATTTGCAAAATTATGTCATTAATAACTTACCCTCATGTTGTTTCAAACCCGTAAGACCTCCGTTTATTTTTGGAACACAGTTTAAGATATTTTTGGATTTAGTCTGAGAGCTCTCAGTCCCTCCATTGAAGCTGTGTGTAAGGTATACTGTCCATGTCCAGAAAGGTAAGGAAAACATTATCAAAGTAGTCCATGTGACATCAGAGGGTTAGTTAGAATTTTTTGAAGCATCGAAAATACATTTTGGTCCAAAAAAAAAAAACGACTTTATTCAGCATTGTCTTCTCTTCCGTGTCTGTTGTAAGAAAGTTCAAAACAAAGCAGTTTGTAATATCCGGTTCGTGAACAAATCATTCGATGTAACCGGATCTTTTTGAAACAGTTCACCAAATCGAACTGAATCGTTTTAAACGGTTCGCGTCTCCAATACGCATTAATCCACAAATTACTTAAGCTGTTAACTTTTTTAATGTGGCTGACACTCCCTCTGAGTTAAAACAAACCAATATCCCGGAGTAATTCATTTACTCAAACAGTACACTGACTGAACTGATGTGAGGAGAGAACTGAAGATGAACACCGAGCCGAGCCAGATAACGAACAACACACTGACTCGTTCACGAGTCAAGAACCGTTTCTGTCAGACGCGTCCGATTCGAGAACCGAGGAGCTGATGATACTGTGCATGTGTGATTCAGCGTGAAGCAAACCGACACACAGAGCGTCTGAACCGAACTGATTCTTTTGGTGATTGATTCTGAACTGATTCTGTGCTAATGTTATGAGCCCAGGTAAACCGAAGGCTTGCAGTCAACGCCAATGACGCCATTACCTCGAGCGCAAAAGAACCGGTGAACTGTTTTCTTCAACCGGTTTATTGAATCGAAATGTCAGAAAGAACTACTGGTGATTCGAAAACCGATGCAACCGGTTCTTGACTCGTGAACGAGTCATTATCTGGCTCGGCTCGGTGTTCATCTCTCTCTTCACAGCAGTTCAGTCAGCACGCGCAGTCTTCTTAATCGCTTGATTCGCTCAATGATGTGCCAGCTTCATCAAACCTGCCATCTACAGTTTTGGCAGTGGTAATGTGGGTTTGTAATGGAATGATTCGTAACATTTTTATAATTGTAACGAGTAACGATGCAGCACATAAAAAAATATTGGAGTAAAAGTATTAAACTCATCGAAAATATGTATTGAAGTAAAAGTGGAAGTAGGAGAAAAAAATAATACTCTAGTAAAGTACAGATTCTGCCTTTTAGTACTTAAGTACAGTAGTGAAGTAGTTCTACTTCGTTACTATACATCTCTGTTAATGCCCTATGATGCTCTACAAAAGCAGAGAAGGCCTTTTAACAACTCAGCGTCAAAAGAAAACCAAAAAAAACAAGCATTAAGAAAATAAAAATGAGCTGCTCAGCACAGTCTATCTGCCACTTCTTACCTCTGCAGATGGGAATAGGAAAATCCCACACCGCTACATTAGACGTGCTGGTGACACAGGTCAGCTGAGCATGGCCGTCCAGGGTATATCCAGCCACACAGTGGTACCGGATTCTGTCTCCCACATTGAAACTTGTTCCATTCAGGATTCCTTTGGCAGGAACTCCTGGATTCCCACAAGAACTGCTTTGTAGTTCTGAGGAGAGACAAAGCGAAGATGCCAAAATCAGATGTAGTAAAGGGCAATTTTATTCTTAACGCATTGCTGATTTCTGCTGGTTATAACCGGCCAATTAGAGAGTTGCAAAGCCTGTATTCATCAAAAAATAATGAAAACAATGAATAAAAAATGAATTTTTGCGAGAAACAAAAAGGCCACATCCTACTGCAATAAAAAGATACTTATCTTTTAAAAAAGAAAAAGGAGAAGTAGTGTCATGAATGCAGTCGAGGGACCTTATTTATTTCTCAGACATCTGGCGTTGGACTAATATTCCTGCTTTGACACATTTCTAATCCTCAGGGACACATGTCTGAATATGATATATTAAGCTCGCTTATCTTTGATTTAAACCAGCACATATGCTCTGAGCACCTGCCACCATCATAAAATTCCATTTCAATTCTCAGGCGACTTCAGACGCACTGTGCTGCCCGTTTCAGACTGATATTTGTGACAATCAGCTGATCAAAATGAATCAGTTATGATTATCATGAAGAAGTTAGTCTAAATACTGCCTGGCACAACAGTATATGTTGTATTCTGAAGTGAATATTTCAAAGAATGCAAAATAATTTGTTTAATTTATATATTTATTTGCAGTTTATCAAGTAGAATAGAATAGAATAGAATAGAATATATACTGTCTGATATGTAAATTATTTTGCATACTTAATAATATGTGAAAATGATTTTATGTGATTTTAATAAATATAATATTCTGGGGGTAGGGATATTTTTAATGGTTTTATTCTTTACTGCTCACCATGGTGAGGTTTTTTTTTTTTTATTTTTTTTTTTTTAAACAGTAATATTATGAAAAATTACTAAAAAATTAAACCATTAGTTTTCTTTTTACATTTATTTTAAAATATATGTATTTCTGTGATGCAAAGCTGAATTTTCAGCATAATTTCTCCAGTCTTCAGTGTGTGAAAACAGTATTTCTGTGGTAAGCATGTTCATTTTTTCAGGATCCTTTTTGCAGAATTTGTAACAGAATTATTATTAAGAGTATATAACAGTAGTACATAGCATACATCAGTGCAGAGCAGACTGTATTTGTAATTTCATGAGCTATAATCACTGATACATCCACACAAATGTCTTACAAAAAACATTCTGACATGACATAAACCCTTTCCAGCTATATTCTGATTTTTGTCACAACAGAAATTAAAGTTTGGTGACCGAAACACTGAATTTTACGAAATGGCACCATAAATCGAAGAATTTAGCATGTTATCTAGAGAGAAAATGCAAATAAATGCATCTGCACAGTATGTGAAGAACACAACAAATGTCTTTTAAAGGCCCTTACAGTTCAACATTAGAAAGTATAGTGCACTTTAATGCATTCCACTAATGTGCTTCTGTATTAGAATTATACAAGTAGAAAATGTACCCTTTAAAACCAGCAGATGTGCAGAATTATAACTTGAGCAGTTGATTTATAGATGGCGTTTAGCAGCTAGAATGATATGGCGTGCATTTGCTCCCTGGTACACAGTCAGTGAACCATTAATTTAATCTCAACTTGTGCTTAAACCTCTGTCACTTCACACCAGCGAGACCGTTATCTCCATGTCACTCAATGAGACAGATCCTACTTTTCTTAATCTACCTTTAACAACAGTGCATGCACTTTGGCACCTTGGCACTTTGGCACCGATGCTTTGTGCAAACAATTTTCCCATTGGGTTTGCGATTGGGAGCTCTGTTTCTTGAACGAAAGCAGCTGAAGTTGATCAAATGCCGCTCGCAACTATCATCGCTCACACTTTGTCTATGATTTCATGTGTGACTCTCTGCATAGGAACACAGCACATCTGTCAACTCATCTCTGCTCGCATAAAGTCCCACTGAGCTTTACGCCCGTGATCTGGGGTAATGGAGGCATTTCCTGCTCATTACGACAGGTTGGACTTGGGCTTTCTATATAATGGCAGTCAAATAAATGGCCCGGAGTGGAAATGAATCAGTACAGAAAGTGTGATGAAGTATTACCTTTGAGAGAGGATTATTTATTTTTCCCCTGTTCCAAAGAAGCAATTACAAACATGGTCCCTCAGCAGGCTGAAAAAAAAAGTACAAACAGAGACATGAGGTGTCCATTTGATTGTGCTACTGGGTCTCTGACTTATGGGCAGGACACTGGTGGAGTGAGACATTTGGAGTTGGAAATTACTTTTAGAAAGAGGCCATTCCATGTAATTGCTACTCAGGAGTGGTGATTTGTGGAAATACAAAGCCTGCTGATGTGAATACAGCAGCAGGTCTGAACTGGTTTTGTTCTATGAGGTAAATTTTACTCTGGACACCAAATGGAGACTTTTTGTGAAAATTTAAACTATCCATCTGTCCACGTCTGTCTGTCTGTCTATCTATCTAACTATCTATCTATCTATCTATCTATCTATCCATCCATCCTTCCATCCAGTCTACCATTCATTTATTCATCCATCCATCAATCCTAAACTGCATAGGCCCAACAATACACTGCTCACTCCAAACATCCTTCAGTCTATCAGTCTATCACCCATCCATCCACCATGAACTGCACAGGCTCAACACTATACTGCTCCATCCACCAATCAATCAATCATCTATCCATCCACTATACTGGTCCTCCATCCATCCAATCTATCATCCATCCATCCATCAATCCATAAATCTATCACTCATCCATTCATCCATAAATCCATCTACCAGTCTATAATTTATCTATTCATCCATCAATCCATCCATCCATCCATTATGAATTGCTTCAGCCTAACAACACACTGCTCCATCCAAAATTGAAAAAAAAACACATCCATCCATCCAAAATTGTACAAGCCTGACAATACACTGCTCCATCTGTCTATATCTGTCTATCATCCATCCATCCATCCATCCATCCATCACTAATTGCATATGCCCAACAATATACACATTAACATTAACAATATAACTATCAATATGAGTGGCTTTTGATGGTTGCATGCTCTTTATCCATATTTAATCTAGTCTGGGTCATATTTTCTTTTACTTTGTGTAGGATGAGAGGATATCAAGCAACCTGTTCAAGCTGGCATCAGGCTAATTTGGCTGGTTTCTGCGTACTGACTAATGAATTTGCACCAAAACACTGTATTATTGGAAATACAACAAATAAAATGTGAAATGCGTTCCCATAATAAGCCAATTTTTAATATTATATAAAATATATCTATATTAATTTTTAAGACTATTGTTGATGCTTTAGAAAGACCTACAACACACCAGCTGAAAACCACTAAAACAGAACATGTGAGATAGCTCAAAGTCAAATCAAAAAGATGATGTTCAAATTTCTTAATATATATTTTATTCCAATACACATAAACACTATTCATATTTCAGAATCAGTCTGCCCATCAACACCACTTGTTTACAGTCAAATGAATTCGAATCAATGTCCCTCCCAACATTTAAGATCACTGAATATATTTTTTCACCCAGAAATGTCACATTAGTAAAGTAAAATCATGAATTGCAAACACCGTTTCATCTTGACGAAACACTA
Organism: Carassius carassius; assembly: GCF_963082965.1. Classification (NCBI taxonomy): domain Eukaryota; kingdom Metazoa; phylum Chordata; class Actinopteri; order Cypriniformes; family Cyprinidae; genus Carassius; species Carassius carassius. The sequence continues at coordinate 29,517,526 of NC_081778.1, forward strand.
CACACTGGTATGTGGTGGTCACTTCACGCCATTGAAGTGTCACTCCACAGATAAGAAACCATTAAGATTTTGGTTTGGCCAGTCCTCCTGTGTTTACCTTCACATCCACCGTGGTGGCCTTTGCAACAAGCAGCTGATTTATAGAGCATAGCAGGAGAGTGTGCTGTTTTACCTGTCATAACTTAACATGACAGCTTCTATAATAAATACAAACATAAACATGACATAAGCATGGTAATAACCACTCATGGCATGTGACATGGCATTTACTGTACCTCCAGCACTCCTGACAAATGACACCTCTCTGTCGTAATGAAAGTTGTTGGGTGATCTGCATTGACAGTAACAGGACTGTGGAAAGCAATAGCATGTCTGTTGCTGCCAGTATTTGCAATAATGTTCCAGATTCAGTACATCTTAAGCTCTATAGACAGAATATGTGACCTTCCGTCTATTTAAAACGAAAAAAAAATTTAGTTGTGGTTCAGTTTGAGAAAACAAACAGACCCACTTTATAAGTATCTTTAATAATATGATATAATGCACTTACTGTGGAGATATCTAATACAAAATGGGACCAAACAAATGCATGTGGACAGTAATGCACTCGCAACAGAAATGTGAGGCAAAAGGTTGCATCAGAATAAACATTACAAAACACATTTTAAAAGTATAGTCACTATAACTGCAAACCCGATTCCAAAAAAGTTGGGATACTGAATAAAAACAAAATGCAATGATGTAGAACTTTCAAATGTCAATATTCTATTCAGAATGCAACATACTGTAGATGACATATCAAATGTTTAAACTGAGAAAATTTATAATTTTAAGGGGAAAAAAATAAAATTTCATCAACACATCAACACATCTCAAAAAAGTTGGGACAAGGCCATGTATACCACTGTGTGGCATCCCCTCTTCTTTTTATAACAGTCTGCAAATGTCTCGGGACTGAGGAGACAAGTTGCTCAAGTTTAGGAATAGGAATGTTGTCCCATTCTTGTCTAATACAGGCTTCTAGTTGCTCAACTGTCTTAGGTCTTCTTTGTCATATCTTCCTCTTTATGATGCGCCAAATGTTTTCTATGGGTGAAAGATCTGGACTGCAGGCTGGCCATTTCAGTACCCGGATCCTTCTTTTACGCAGCCATGATGTTGTAATTGATGCAGTTTGTGGTCCGGCATTGTCATGTTGGAAAATGCAAGGTCTTGATAGAGAAGGATCACTCAAATCAGAAAGAATGTGAAGGCTATGATGACGGCAATGGACATGAATGACAAGTTCTAGTTCTCAAGGAATTTGTTTGTTGTTCCTTCTAGATATAGATATTGTCAGCTGAAACCATGGTTTAAACAAGTACTACAACACTTATTCACACGCAATCGCTCTCTCAATAATGCATTCAAACAAATGTCGCCTAATACAGTGCTAATTCATCTGTATCCTATTTCGAATAAGCAGAAATATGTAAGAAAAGCATTGATCAGTAGATAAAATAACTGACAAAAAGGTAGCCTACTGTTGTTTTCATCTAAAACTAAATTTGCACCGCAAAAAGCAGCAATTATACATTTTAATGCTGACAACCATGTCATGAGGTTTGCACACTTGTGTTCCAATAAGCCACTTTAAAACTCTCCTGCTATTTTATTTTTTAATATACATTATGAACAGTTCTATCATATTTCAAACATACTGAAATACTACAGACGCGAAGCAAAGGCGGAACAGTGTTTCTGATCAGTGGAGCGAGGAGCAGAGCGAGGAGCAGAACGAGGAGCGGGAAATGGTGAACCCGGAAATTGTTGTCGCTCCACTCCGCTCACATACTCTGTTTCCTACACAGACTTCAAATGCAAGTGCATTCCAGTAAACACAGTTGTTTGTTCTCAAAAACTGGTGAGGATTCAAAATTATTTTCTGTGGTAATGGACAGCATGTCACAGATGCTGTCAATAGAGCTGAACTTGTATTGAACCAGGGATACTCCGTTCAATCAAAAACAGCTCAGATAAATTCCACTGAACATAGAGAGCCAATCGTGACTGACCCCAGCTCTCTTATTATGACAAATGGCTGCTATTTTGATCCCACTTGTGCTTGCTGGAGAGTTCATAATAGCTCCCAAAGTGTCTGTGAAAAGACCACCAGAAACACTATAAGACACTTTTATCTCAGATCATCTAAGAGAAAACAGAACTGCCATTATTTGTGGTCGCCCCTTAAACTTGAAGCCTTTAACACTTTTATTTGTAACCATAATATCTTTTAAAGAAATTTAGCAAAGCTGATAAACAAAAACTTCCTAAAATGATTGTTGATCAATTTGGCTCAAAAATATATGCAAAGTTGGAGAAAGTGAAGCTAAATAAAATCAAATAATGACAGGTCAGATGCTGATATTATTTGAAAGATTGTATCAAAGAACGTATGAATCAAACTACAAATGCATAAATATGTAGATATAAAAGTTCATATTAAATTAAAAAAAAAAAAAAAAAAAAAAAAAATATATATATATATATATATATATATATATATATATATATATATATATATATATATATATATATGTTTTTTTTTTTATTATTATTAGTATTATTTATAAATTTAGCTACATTTATGTGATTTCGTAATAAGAGAGGATATTTTAGGAGAAAAAAGGCTTAAATTAAAGTGATGTTAAATAGATATTTTAAGAATGTCAAGGCTAATGTTGACATTGTATTATTTCAAAGCTCTAAATTATAAAACAAATATTTTTTTGATATAAATATACCAATCAAAATATAAATCATACCAATATTTGTTTATATTATACACACACACATATACATACACACACACACACACACATACACATATTTGAAATATTTTATGTATATAATATGTATATAATCTTTTTTGAGCCTACATAACCAACCCAATACAGAAACTCTGCTGCTCAACCAATCTTCTGGTCTATTTGGCAGACCAATAATAGGCAGCCATCAGAGGCATTGACCTGTTGGAAATCAATTATTATTTTTGCAATTCTGTGCCTCTCATGCTGCAGAATTTACATATATCACCTTTAATATCTATTCTAAGATGAAATGATATACATTCATACGTCTGGACTGAGTGCTGAGACTATACTGGGCAAACTGCTGAGGTAATTACTACAGGCTGATCCCAGGAGATGAGCTATACATCCCTACATACATCAAATGATTTTGCTGCCCTTGAAAACAATGGAAGTTTGTCAGAGCATCTATATTGCAAACGTTGAGCACACTTCACCACACAGCAATCTTCCCTGGGAGCTTGTCACATATCTAGGTGCATTCAGAATTATTGAGCTGTTTTAACAAACAAGCAATCAGCAAACACTGCCAAAAACCTTCACAGGACCCACAGGGACGGGGCCACCAGGAACCCAAAGACAGGCAGATTTCACGGGTCACCAGAGAGTGTAATGTATTTCGGAGACATTATGATGCAATAGGTCACATACAGCAAATTTCAAAGGTTGCAACAAAAGACAAAGAGTGCTGCCATTTCTGCTGGGATTTCATTTTGCTCACATTTCGATAAACGAGTGCTATTTAGTCATCCCAGAAAATGTTTCCAAATCAATGTTTTGGCCTGTCCTAGCATTTAGATGACTAGAGGCTCTGCCGGGAGGATCGTTAATGCACGTTGTGATGACCGAACATTAGCATGTTGATAGTAACATATGGTATTTCCAGAGTCATTGGCATTCAGTTGAAGGGCAGACGGAAAGGCTGAGGTTTTGCATCTAACTCTATACTCAGAAGCTGACTAGTACCGAATGGCGATAGACACATTAATCAAAGTGCAAACATTGACTGTCAAACATGGTTTCAGTTGTTCCAACGTTACGGAAAACTGACAGGAACCAAAATGAGATTTCTTTTCCTCAGTCTGTGTCTATCTCTCTCTCATAAATGTTGAATCACTAGCACATTAAAACCATTGGACAAGAACCAATCCCTTGTTATTGCTGCTTGCTTAGAGTCATAACCCTTAACCTTTCACTGTTTGCACTACCAACACAAATTATACCTGAAATCACAGGTTTGTTGACAAGAGGAGAGCTTTTGCTTTTCTAACGGATTGGACATATAATATTACCTTGTGGACTCCAAAACACCCTAAGTACATTCTACAACATATCCTAAAAAAAAAATAAAGACAAGGGTGGGCTGTTTTGACTCATTGGCCTAAGTTGGAACACACAAACCCCCAAGAATATTAAAGTATGAAATATTAAAGAGACTTGGGAGCAATCAGTTAACATCTACTCAAAATACCCTAGCAAACACCTAGCAAACACCTAGCAACTACCCAGAACATCCTAACACACTTCTTTCACTCTTTAACCCATTTTGGGACCCATAGACCTCCAAGTGTATCAAAGAGACTTTGGTACAATCACCTAGCAACCATCCAAAATACCCTAACAACCACCTGGAAGACCCAAAAAACCATGCCAAAAAAAAGATTTATGTTAGGACTCATAAACCCCCAAGAATATCAATTGCCCAGCAACCATCCAAAAATACTCTAGCAACCACCTAGCAAATACTTGAAACACCCTATAAACTGCTCCAAAACATCATAAGAGACTAGGTTGGGTTCTTTTATAGATACTTGGGGGCACTCACATGGAAACCATCCATAAAACCCTAGCAAAGACCTAGCAACAATCTAAAATACCCTAAAAACCATGCCAAACATCATAGAGACCAGGGTGGGATCTTTTCATTTCCACAGACCCCAAAGAATTTCATAGAGACCTGGTGGCAATCACCAGGCAACCTTTTAAAAAATTTCCTTAGAAACCACTTACAACACCCTACAAACCATGCAAAAAATCATTGAGACCAGGTGGGCTCTTCGGACTTTGCACTTAAGTTGGGACCAATAAACCCCCAAGAACATTATGGCGATTGGCAGACTTTACAATTAAGAGACTTGGCAATAATAATCTAGCAGCAACCATCCAAAATACCATAGCAAATTCCTAGTAATGCCCATATCTTCATATAAATGCTCCAAATGAGACTTAAAAAAGCCACAAATTCTTCAGTTACGTAAATCAATCTATGGAGATAAATGACAATGAGACAAAGTCATTGTGAATTCAGTGGGAATCCCAGGCCCTGGGATGTAATAACCTGCAGGATTAATATTGCAAAATGCATAAAATTCAGAAGCACGTTAAACACAAAAGCATGAGCCAAAGCCCAGGCTGGTCAATGGGACTGAATAATTCAGACTGGAAAGATAGAGCAGGTGGGGCGGCATGCTGTGGTCAGGTCAAGAGGATAACAGGTGGAGAGAGTGATGGAAGATGGTGACTGGTTGAGAAATGACAGTCACTGGTGGTGTAGATGACCCAGACGCTTGCAAACTCAACCAATCACAGCCAGAGGCTGAAATAAACTTAATGGCACAGCACAACATCTGCTCAGATATTAAACATTCCCTTTTGGGTGGACTGGGCTGAAATAAGTGATCCAAAACTAGGCTGACTTGAGACAGACAACAGCGTTTTTAAACATATAATGGAAAATCAGATTTTTTAAAACACCTTGGTGTTTTGAAATACACTCTGATGCACAATAGAGACTAATTCAGAATTCAAAACTACACATCCATCTGTCTGCTGGACGGCCCATGTGACTATCTGTCTATTTATTTGCCTGTCTCCGAGCAGCCAATACTCTAATACTGTAGCAATCATTCGGAAAACCCTAGCAACCACCCAAAATGCCAAAGAAATGCCCTAATGAATTAATAGCCTGGACAAAAAAAATGAATTTGCATTCTTACAGATCACTCTAGCAACCACCTAACAAAGCTCTACCAAATTAACAGTCTAAACAAAGAATTATAAAAATATTGACGCTGTCCCATAAGCACCACCTTCGATTTAATATTTCAGTTTCACAAAGAAATATGCAGCATTTTGTCCAAGCAATTTCAAAAGACACATTTTCATTTATAATGTCTTAAATCTCATTTTGTTAAAATTGGTTTTTTTTTTATTGTATGGTGAAATCAGTATCATGAATCGTATCGCATCATGAGTTGAGTGAATCGTTACATACCAAGCAAGGACCTATCAAAACCCTTGTAAATTATCAGCCTGAACAAAGAACTAGTAATCATTTGGAACAAGCAAACCACCCAAAATGCCCTAGCAAACTAACAGCCTTAAAGAATTTGCAATCATTTGAAACACCCTAGCAACCACCAACAATTTCCTAGCAACCACCCAGCAACATCCTAGCAAATCAACACCCTAAACGATTAACTTACAATCATACGGGACATTTCCGAGTGACTGTTACTATGTGCCGCTATACGTAAGCCGCCCACCATATTTGTATGGAAGGCATTTTCTGCCAAATTTAAATAAATAAATGAAATGATTAAAATTAAAATTAAAACCAGATTAACGATTTCATTACAGAAAACTGTATGCAAAATATGTGACAAAATTGAGAATGAAATTAAATTATTTCATTTTCATGGTGACATACCTGTCAAATTGAAAAATAAAATGCAATTGGTGATTTCACATTTCATTTTCAATACAGTCTCGAGGCAAGACTGTCAATATTAAAATGAAAAGCCAAACGTGAAAATGAAACTACACATACAGTTTTAACAAAGCTTTATTAACGCTCACGCAATAATAGTGACACAATTCAAATTTAAATGTAAATTTTACTTGTCATTTTAATTCCTCTTTTATTTCACTGTTTTCATTTTCGTTTTCATTTTCAAAGACAACCTGCATGCAAATTATATGTTAATGAGTGGGTGTGGCTCAATTACGTTGTTACGTGGAGGAGCTATAATGGCGGTTATGGCCAGTATAGCAGCAGAATTAAACCAGCTAGCAAACATTTCGGATGATAATGACTTCATTTTGCTACGAGTTGAATCTATCTTGGATAGGGGTGCTCCGATCACGATCAGCCGATCGTTATGCGCATCTCGTCAGTAAAGCCGGTTCTCTAATCAGCGGTTAATTCCATCAGGTGCGTGATTTCACATAGAGCAGCTGTTACTACACAGAGCCATTGTTAACTGAGAAGATGCGCAAATCCACGTTCATTTTCAGCGTTTATTGGCGCATCTTCTCAGTTAACAATGGCTCTGTGTAGTAACAGCTGCTCTATGTGAAATCACGCACCTGATGGAATTAACCGCTGATTAGAGAACCGGCTTTACTGACGAGATGCGCATTAACGATCGGCCGATCGTGATCGGAGCACCCCTAATCTTGGATACACTTGGACATTTTGCAGCCGTCACAAACTCAGCAGACAGCAGATTTTCCGGGGAGTCTCGTGGAGGCTCAGGCCGAGGAACTGCAGTGGGTCGAGTGTTTGACGCATGCTGGTCAGGCTGGTTGTTTCTTCCACGTTCTAATGCTGCAGCAGCTTCCCGCAAAAGCTCACTAACAGATTCGCTATGTCTCGATTACAATATATTCACATTTTAATGTTGTTTCACACATTGTTTCAACCACCATTCAACTCATGCACACGAGACTTCGACGATTGTCTCTAGCGCCGTTACTTGAATAAGCCACACCCACTCATTAACATATAATTTGCATGCAGGTTGTCTTTGAAAATGAAAATGAAAACAGTGAAATAAAAGAGGAATTAAAATGACAAGTAAAATTTACATTTAAATTTGAATTGTGTCACTATTATTGCGTGAGCGTTAATAAAGAGCTTTGTAAAAACTGTATGTGTAGTTTCTTTTTCACGTTTGCTTTTCATTTTAATATTGGCAGTCTTGCCTCAAGACTGTATTGAAAATGAAATGTGAAATCACCAATTGCATTTTATTTTTCAATTTGACAGGTATGTCACAGTGAAAATGAAATCATTTAATTTCATTCTCAATTTTGTCACATATTTTGCATACAGTTTTCTGTAATGAAATAGTTAATCTGGTTTTAATTTAAATTTTAATCATTTCATTTATTTATTTAAATTTGGCAGAAAATGCCTTCCATATATTTGAAGGTAGGGGTGCACGATAAATATAGGCCAATACTTAACGCGCATCTCGTCAGTAAAGCCGGTTCTCTAATCAGCGGTAAATTCCATCAGGTGCGTGATTTCACATAGAGCAACTGTTACTACACAGAGCTATTGTTAACTGACAAGCTGCGCAAATCCACGTTCATTATCAGCTTGGTTTTGTACAGCTTGTCAGTTAACAATGACTTTGTGTGTAATAATAATTGAGAATGATGTCAAGTTAACAGTTAAAGATTGCAGACACGTCTACATGCTCAGCACAGTCAAATGGGGCAACCTATACAAAACTATAGCCATGCCTTAGCAAATCATCAGCCTTAACAAAGAATTCACAGTAATTAGAAAGAACCTAGCAGCCCCCTAGCAACACTGTAGCAAATAACAGCCTCAACAAAGAACTGGCAATCATTTGGGACTCTCAAACTATTGAAAGTACAAAAAGCTAATAATTCTCCTACTTCTAAACAGTTACTCAAATTACCTCACAAACTCTCAGACAAGGCTGGTAAAGTCAACATTTAAAGTTTTCCTTTACCTTTTTCATTTTTCCAGTTTAAACTAAAATGCTACTGAAACTAAACTAACTAAGTTTAAGTGAGTCAATCCTAACAGAGATCATTTACATATAGAGATCCTCCAACTGCAAACACAATCAAGGGGCGAGCTGAAAAAGTTGTCTTCAAAATTAATATGACTTCTACAAGACAAACTAGAGTTCATTCCCTTTAATAATAGTTATACTAATAGAGTATTCAGGAATTAATACATTGCTTTTTTTTTTACTTCTCTAGTTTTATGCCCACTGCCTGCTGTCAAACACTTCCAATTGACCACTACAGTGTGCAATTTGCATCTCCAAACTCAAAACCCATGATAAATAGCAGAGAAAATTAAAGGCTGTGTTATGCTCCTTACCTTCATAATATATTTTAAATCCGTGGGCGCTTACAGCAAAGTCGCTGGTGAGACGCAGGGAGAATATGGATCCGGTACTTGTGACAGGCGCTGGCACCTGAAATCCTGTTAACCTGTACGAGAAGAGAGAAATATTACTCATCCAGACTAAATGTATTGAGGAATTTCACACAAATAAACATGTATGTATGTATGTATGTATGTATCCAGACCTTAGAGAAAAATAAAAAAAATTAAAAAAGAACTAATAAATACATTTATATAAAATAGAAAAAAGAAAAATTGTTATTGTTGTTGTTGTTATTGCTATTATCATCTCCATCATTGCATTCCATTTTAATTTCCTTTGATCAAATTTACATTTTCTTTGAACTCTGGGGTAAAATGTGACCTCTTTTATAACATCCAAGTTAGTTCTGAGACAATAGCTAGCATAATATGTTTGTAAATGCTATCTGGTTGCATATTATCTAATGCAAAAATACATGCATTTTTAAGCATGCCCAGAAAGTACAAATACTATTTTGGTCCACTGTAATTTATTCTTAGCACGTTTGATAATAAATCTGCCAGGAGTCATGCCCACTTTGCACCTTTCACCTACTCCATTCTGGTTTACACAACAAGAATGAGTCATTTCTTCCTATTTCATAAGAACTCATCCAAATCATTGTCTTTGTATCACAGAAAGTCCTGCTTTAACACGATGTGAAGCTCTCTAATATTGGAAACTTGGAAAAGATCAATGAGCCCCAACGATCTGAAAATATCATTTCACAAAAGTACCATCAGCATTGGGGCTGTGATAGCTGAACTGCATTGAGTTCTAGTGCCATCACATTCATAATGAAAACAGATACTTGTGCACTTGATGAAATAACAAAGAAGCAATTTAACAAATATAATAACGTATATTTACAAATATATTAAAGTCAAAAAGATAAACCCTTTTTATGTCTGTTAAATTACATATTTTTTGAGTGAAGCAGGAGATTAAAAGTGCATGGTGTTGATACATTCTATCCAATTGATCAGGTTGTTAAAAGCCCTATGATTTGATATAAAAATGGCCGATCAGATGATTTTGTATTGTGATCGATGTGAAATTGGATGTGTGTTGGATGTGTGTTAGCATATCTGTGCATTTGGTCTTAAAGTGATAGCAGTCTAATAAATCTGCTGCTGTTATTAATGTTAATCAAACAACAAAAGAACAAAAAAAAAGAAACTGATTTACTGTGCTTGCCAAATAATTTTTGTAGCCTAAAGTATTGCATATTTCTTTAATACAGAGTTTTATTTTACATTTGATTGCTTTATTTAAGCTTTGTAGTATTTCTTACCAAAAATAAATGTAAGCACATTTTACTTCATTTGTTTTTGTTCTATTGTATTCTGTTCTGACTCGTCTTTAATAAGCTTGAAAACTTTTTTTACTTATATTAGATGTAGACCTTACTATTTTTCACTGCTTAGTTACTTGCAAAATAGTCTTAAAAACCAACATAAAAGAAGATTGTGAATCGTGATATGCTATTTTAACGATATAGCTCCCCCCCAGTTTGACAAAAGGCACACTGATTAATTCAAGACAAGTGCAATAAGTGCATTATGTAAAATGTCTATTTTTGATTTCATGTTGATTAAATATTAATCTTGAGCATGTATAAACCAGGTGCTCATGAAGGCCATTTCACATGACTCACATTAGGGTTATTTGACACTGCTTAATGCAAGAGTCGCGCGCAGCTTTGTCAACCACATGACAAGTGTTCCAGATAGCATCACGAAAGGGCGATTTTATCTTCCTTGGTAACATACACTATAAATGGTATTTGACAACATACAGTAAATGGTAAAAACATGCATTTGACCTTCAAATTACTAAAAACTGTATTGCTTTGATAGAACAAAGAAAAGAAAAAAGGACTCATCAAATGTGGGTTCAATAAACTTTAATGTTTCAGGATGAAATTGGTGAATTTAAATCAGTTCAAAAAACAAAGCACCATAATTACAGTTTCCAGATTCTGCTCTTTTTTATAATTATTATTATTTTTTTTTTTTTATTGAAGTGATTTTTTATTATGTTTAACCCCATTCTCAACTTGTTTTACTTCTGCAATTTAAAGTTTTACTTGGTAAATTTGGATATTCAATGAGAAAAATTCAAGTGGGACTTGATTTTATGTGAAAAGTTGGCATTATTTCTCAACATCTTAATGTGTAAATTGCATAAAATGTTATCAAAAGACCACAGCATGTAAAACCAATATATTCTTCAAAGTGTTTGTTGGTTAGTGGCACTATATTGGTTGAATATATTGGTTTTACATGCTGTGGTCTTTTGATAACAAAATGTGAAACTAACTTAGTGCCACAAACTTTCAGACAGAACTCAGAAAAACCTGAAATTAAATGTGTGTGTGTGGGGGGTTAATCTGCAGCATGTAATTTCTGCACCACTAGTTATGACAAAAAGAACCTCAATCTCTTTGCTTGGTCATTGATATAACATTTTCTCAACCAATGGCATGACTTGGAAGACTGATGGAGGGAGTGTTTTAAAAACCTATTTTCAAACAGATATCTCGTTATTTTTAACATTTCATTGATATACTACAGCTTTTCAACATAAAGATGAAATCAAAAATCAAGCCTATTTATTTCTTAGATAATATCCCTGCTTTATTGCCCACTATTTACTCCATGCATGGTATGCAATGATTTAACAAAATGCAATAACTTTCTTCACCTCTAAAATTACTTTTCTGGTGTTGTAATTTTGGCTGCAGGGGTGGGAAAAACAATAATAACCAACCAACCAACCAAAACAATAACTAACCAATAATGTCAGAATCCAACTTTTCACGATCCAATCAAATCGCAGTGGAATCATCGGTTCAACTCTCCCATCTATTCAAGAACTGTACTTATCCAGAGTGAGCAAAAGGGCTGTTAAAATCACTCTGGACCCCTCACATCCAGCACACTCCCTCTTTGAACTGTTGCCATCTGGTCGACGCTACAGAGCACTGAGCGCCAGAACGACCAGACACAGGAACAGTTTCTTCCCTCAGGCAATCCATCTTATGAACAGCTGATACAAACTGAACACACTGAACACACTACACTTTATATTTATATACACATACACTTAATTTATCTAACACACATACTTAGTATACACTTACATTTTGCACATAATATACATGTACATACATAACTGCATTTTTGTAATATACCTGCCTACAATTGTCAATTTGTATATTGTCATTCCTTGTCTACTTATTTGTATTTTTTGTATTTTTATATTCTTTTATTATGTGTTTTATGTTCTGTTGCTGTCATTCTGTTGTACTGCGGAGCTTCTGTCACGAAAACAAATTCCTCGTATGTGTAAACATACCTGGCAATAAAAGCTCATTCTGATTCTGATTCTGATTCTGATAAAATCAATTATTCCCACTCAAAAAATTGTATAGTGATGTCCGATGGGAGGTTAGAGGTTGAGTGAAACCATATGCAAACATAATATGTGGTTAAGCAGAGGTCACGCAAAGTGCCAAATAACATCAGCCTCAGCCTGTGGACAGCCTGAATCAACAGAAAACTGGACAAGAATTTATGCTAAAAGTCATAAGCCTCAAAAAATTCTCAAGATCCCCATTTGAAGCCACACAGGCCACTAAGAAAACCGAACGTGGTACATGCCTGCAATAACATTGTTAATTGTTGTTTGTATTGGAAAATAAACCTTTTGAGCCTGTGGACAGTCAGTGGATCTGAGGGATTAATTACCACGAGTGGAGAACAATCAAACGCTGGAGGAAAAAAAAGTGAATTATCCCAAAGAGAGTGCCAATAAGAGATTTTTGGTCTTATTGGTTTTTGCTGGCTGACTGTGAGTCCGCATTCACACAAACAGACAAGCACACACACGCACACACATTTACTTCACTATCTAAAAGAGGACATACAGTACATTACTACTATATAAACAAACATAGTTTGAGTGTGTGTTATATGTATATATATATAGCATTCAAAACCTCAGACTGGGCAGAAGGTTCACCTTCCAATAGGACAATGACCCTAAGCACACAGCAAGAGTGGCTTATAGACAACTCTATGAATGTCCTTGAGTGGCCCATCCACAGCCTTTGCTTAAACCTGATTAAAAATTTCTGGAGAAACCTGAAAGTGTGTGGATGCCCCCATCCAACCTGATAGAACCTGAGAAATGAAGAGGTGAGGAGAACAATGACAAATAATTGCCAAATGCTGATGTGCAAAGTATTTATATATACAGTCATGGCCAAAAGTTTTGAGAATTACATAAATATTAGTTTTCAAAATGTTTGCTGCTAAACTGCTTTTAGATCTTTGTTTCAGTTGTTTCTGTGATGTACTGAAATATAATTACAAGCACTTCATATGTTTCAAAGGCTTTTATCGACAATTACATGACATTTATGCAAAGAGTCAGTATTTGCAGTGTTGGCCCTTCTTTTTCAGGACCTCTGCAATTCGACTGGGCATGCTCTCAATCAACTTCTGGGCCAAATCCTGACTGATAGCAACCCATTCTTTCATAATCACTTCTTGGAGTTTGTCAGAATTAGTGGGTTTTTGTTTGTCCACCCGCCTCTTGAGGATTGACCACAAGTTCTCAATGGGATTAAGATCTGGGGAGTTTCCAGGCCATGGACCCAAAATTTCAACATTCTGGTCCCCGAGCCACTTAGTTATCACTTTTGCCTTATGGCATGGTGCTCCATCATGCTGGAAAATGCATTGTTCTTCACCAAACTGTTGTTGGATTGTTGGAAGAAGTTGCTGTTGGAGGGTGTTTTGGTACCATTCTTTATTCATGGCTGTGTTTTTAGGCAGAATTGTGAGTGAGCCCACTCCCTTGGATGAGAAGCAACCCCACACATGAATGGTGTCAGGATGCTTTACTGTTGGCATGACACAGGACTGATGGTAGCGCTCACCTTTTCTTCTCCGGACAAGCCTTTTTCCAGATGCCCCAAACAATCGGAAAGGGGCTTCATTGGAGAATATGACTTTGCCCCAGTCCTCAGCAGTCCATTCACTATACTTTCTGCAGAAGATCAATCTGTCCCTGATGTTTTTTTTTGAGAGAAGTGGCTTCTTTGCTGCCTTTCTTGACACCAGGCCATCTTCCAAAAGTCTTGGCCTCACTGTGCGTGTAGATGCGCTCACACCTGCCTGCTGCCATTCCTGAGCAAGCTCTGCACTGGTGGCACTCCGATCCCGCAGCTGAATCCTCTTTAGGAGACGATCCTGGCGCTTGCTGGACTTTCTTGGACGCCCTGAAGCCTTCTTTACAAGAATTGAACCTCTTTCCTTGAAGTTCTTGATGATCCTATAAATTGTTGATTTAGGTGCAATCTTAGTAGCCACAATATCCTTGCCTGTGAAGCCATTTTTATGCAACGCAATGATGGCTGCACACGTTTCTTTGCATGTCACCATGGTTAACAATGGAAGAACAATGATTTCAAGCATCACCCTCCTTTTAACATGTCAAGTCTGCCATTCTAACCCAATCAGCCTGACATAATGATCTCCAGCCTTGTGCTCGTCAACATTCTCACCTGAGTTAACAAGACGATTACTGAAATGATCTCAGCAGGTCCTTTAATGACAGCAATGAAATGCAGTGGAAAGGTTTTTTTGAATTAAGTTAATTTTCATGGCAAAGAAGGACTATGCAATTCATCTGATCACTCTTCATAACATTCTGGAGTATATGCAAATTGCTATTATAAAAACTTAAGCAGCAACTTTTCCAATTTCCAATATTTATGTAATTCTCAAAACTTTTGGCCACGACTGTATATATATAAAATTATGAAGTTTTGACAATTCTGTTTTTGCTTTGTCATTATGGTGTGTGGAGTGTAGATTGTTTTGAGAAAAAAAATAATATTTTAAAGTAGTTTAACATAAAGCAGCAACATAAAACTTGAAAAAAATGAAGGGGTATGAATACTTTGGCAAGTCACTGTATATATATACACATATTTAACTCAATTTGCACAGGTTTCTGATGGACAGAATGAAATGAAGCTGTCCTACACCTGATTTGTTGATTTGATACAGAGTATGGGAATTGCATATTGAGGGAGTGTTTTCATAAGAAGCAGCTGAACAGAAGTGCTTATTGCAACAGGTAATGCCAGACGCATCAAGTACTTCAGGTCATCCAAGATAAGTTTTTTTCTTCATCTGAAACAGATTTGGAAAAATTTAGCATAACAACACTTGTTCACCATTGGATCCTCTGTAATGAATGGGTGTCATCAAAATAAGAGTCCAAACAGTAATCCACACCACTAAAGTCCATCAATTAACGTCTTGTAAAAAACAACCAACACATTCATTTAGAAATCTTTTTCTTATAAATGGTGCTTTATCTGTGCAGATTTCTCACCTGATTCACATGAGATGACATTTTCACAGGAGAAAGCAATATTATAGATTATAGATGTTAACTGACGGACTGGAGTGGTGTGGGTTACTTGTGGATTATTGTGATGTTTTTATCAGCTGTTTGGACTCTCATTCTGACGGCACCCATTCACTGCAGAGGATCCATTGGTGAGCAAGTTGTGTAATGCAACTGTACACTTGTCCAAATCTGCTCCAATGAAGAAACAAACTCATCTACATCTCAAATGGACTGAGGGTGAGTACATTTTCAGCAAACTTTCATTTTTGGGTGAACTATTTCTTTAAGATGATTTGCTTGCTTCATTCCTCATTTTCAGTCACTTTTGTCTATATTAATAAATGTAAATGCTCTTTTCTTGTCATCAGTTCATAGTGATGTTCATATTGTTTCTCAAGGTCCAAGACAATACATTTAAAGAAATCTACATAAAGATATTGTATGGCTTCAGAATATGTCAAATGAATGTAATATGAATTACATGTATGCCGATTGTTAATCTTTTTTGAAGTATGACGGCCTTGATCACGTTCAGCTATTGTAGCTGCATGAAAAACAACAGCATGTAGGCCAGCATTCTTCTCCATTTGCATTCATTTCATTTGAAGCCATGAAGGGGAGTCATTTTGGGTAATGACAGAATCCCCGTTTTTATCTGAACTGCTCCTTTAGAGAAAATTATGACCTCAGTGAAGATTTACATCAGTTTACACAAATGGCTCTGCTAGCCTGACTTGCAGAGCTGAAAAGTCATTTATCACCCAGGTGGCACTGACCAGAGAGCCTGAGCTTTTTCTCCGTCTACTTGTAAAACAAATTATGGCTACAAGATAACACTGTACATCAAAGAAAGTTGATTCTGTGTGTGGAAAACATTGTGTGTGTGTGTGTGCAGCGAAGACACTTCAAAGTTAAATGACTGGGCAGACACTATTTAGGAGAAGCAAGACAGGCCAATTACTTAAACACACAGCGCTCACATCTGACCAGACTGCATTATCCAATTAGCACGGTGCGCTCTGAAGGTTGAGTAAATAAGTGTGCTCCGGGTGGCCTTGCATACAGAGCACCATCCCACTGATCAGACTTTGTAAGCTTCTCCTTGATTCTGATGTGTTTTGTCTCTTTGTCGCTAATCTGTATTTGACTACTGCCCCCTATCTCTGTAGCCGGCTGCTGAAAAGAGAGAAATCTACAGATATGCTTTAGCAATTTCCCAAAATGCTCCATGAGAGACAAATGCATTACTCATGCTTGCACTGAATTCATTCACCAGGTCAAAAAAAGTGTCTCTCAGCCATTTCTCATGCAAACGTATTTGCAATTCTGCAGGTATTGCGAGAATACGCTCTAAAAAAGTGACTTTGTTATCGTAGCTGCTGGCTAAGAAAAGGACAGAACGCAATTTTTCATTCTGACTCTTATCTTGACAATGTTTTGAAGTGCTGCCTCGATTTATTGTTCATTTGTGTCTCACTTGAGCTGATTTTAAAGGGTCATTTAACTCTACAACACATTCTTTGAGAGGTTAATGGAACAGTTCACCCCAAAAATGTTTATTTCAGGCATATTTATCCACCTCCATGTCCAAAGACATGACTTTATTTTGCACATGGATCACAAAAGGTGTAATTTTGCATTGTGCTGGTCACTCTTTTTCATTAAATTAAAGTAAAAGTGGCTGAAGCTTTGATGCTTTTGAAACTCTTATGCTGTCATTCTAGCCATTCTTCACTGATAATCCTATCTACTGTAAACGGATTGCTAAAAAACTGAGAACTGGATCAGTCCAGTTTGTGAGCAAAACTTTCACACTAGGGCTGCATTTTCCAAATTCATGGAATACCTAACTGTAGAAACCATTTTTACCAATGGCTTTGCAATCTACTTTAGGCTTGCAACGCTTTATGGGAAATACGACTTCGCGAACTGCATCAACCGATTCAAAGATTCGACTCAAAAGAATGATTCATTCACAAATCATCAGTGTTATTTTTGAGCTAAAAAGTTAAAGCGTTTAAAAAAATAATTATCAGTGATCGAAATAAAAAAATATATAAGTTGAGCTTGATAAATAACTGAAAACCATTTCAACTGAAGTACAAAACTTATTTAAAGTTAAACCAAAGCCTTTATAAATAATGCATTATTCAAGATTTCATGATGTAGGTTGTAATGCATTGTACCTTTTCAGAAATAACTATAATCAAAGATAAAATGCATTATAATATTTGCAGGACTGTTTGTTGTGTTTTAATGCATTACACTTGCATTATACATTCAAATAAAGGACTAATGGTGAATAGTTAAAAAAGTATAATGTATCATAACTGTTTACATTTATTCATGAGATCAAACAACGCATTATAAGATACATTAAAAGGAATAATTAATGCATGTAAACTTTATATGCGCTGAAAATATAAAAATAAAATCTAATGTAAATATGAATAAATGCTATCATTACAAATACTTAAATAATTGTAAGCATTTTTAAGCATTTATATTATTGTAAATGCTCAAAAAGCCTCATTTTTAAGCATTTGTATTATTGTAAATGTTCAAAAAGCCTTATTTATTCTAAAAGAATGGAAAAGGCAGACAATACAGTCTTTTTGCATTCACATTCCATGTAAAGAAAAAAAAAATTGTCATATGGGTTTAGAACAACGTGAGGTTGAAAATACAGTATCATGATTTTCTTTTTGGATGAACTATTCTTGCACTCTCCTTCCCTCCAGGTTAACCTTTGTTTCAAAACAGGGGTAAGAACTGACCTGCCCAAAAACAAGGCATTTCAAGACACTGTACATTCATATCATCGAATTGAAGGTGTAATACATTCATTTGTAGCTTTAACTTGTTTGTATCATTAACATAACCAAAGCATATAATTAGCTTTCCATGCTAGGAAGGATTTTCTTACAGGCAAAGACAATAGAGTCTGTAATTAGTCAAAAATTTATTCTTCACAATATTATGAGATGTTATGCTTGCCAGAGTATGATATCTAGGTTTTAATAACAAGCACGGGTCAAAATAAGCTATCAATTAAGATTTTAAGATTTCTGTGCAAAAGCACAATGAAATAATTGTCACTCTGTAATGAAAGTCTCTAATCTGACTCTTCAAACAAGAGGTCAACTTTTAATTGGCGATATTGCCTCATCATTCTGAACGCTCTGTGTGTTTTTCTTCAGGTTGTGCTGCTGTGAGTCGTGCAGTGCTATTTTGGGACAGCACATTCTGAACGGAAAAATGACAAATTGCGATGTCAGGCAGTGGTTGGATAAGTAACGTATCAAAGGCATCTGCTTGAATTGCTTTGATAAATGGATTTTTCCAGAACGTGTTGAAATCGAGGGTCACCAGAGGAAAGCAAAGTATTTCCCTATTTGCCGGATACAAAACAAGTTACATCCTGAGATGCCGGCTTCCAGGACCTTCTGACAAAATCTTTGCTGAAAAAAAATATCACTGATGTAAATGCTGATACACAAAATCAGTTTAAGATTTGAAAGAAATAAAAAAATTATAAAACATGATGCCCTTTGTGTATCAGCATTTACATCAGTGATATGAGGCTGTAAACCTAATGAAATTTTTACATTGTACCATTTCCTGCATAATATTTGCAGGGTTCTGGCATTTAGTCCATCTGCTAAGTGAGTTCCTAATAGTTGACAAAACTTTACTAGGTACACATTTAAAATGTACAGTTTTTCTCTAATGGGAAAACATGCCAAAAATAGTTGCCTTGACAACTTAAAAACAATGTTTTATGTTAAGCACAAAAAGTACTAAGACTGACATCAAATAAAATAAAGCCACATAGAAATAGTAAAAAAAAAATAATAATATATATATATATATATATATATATATATATATATATATATAGTTCAAAACACTACATACTGTAATAGTATATAAAGTTTAGGTTGTTTATTATAGAATTATAGCATATATACAGTACATGTTCAAAATGTGACAGAAATGAATACTTTTATTCAGCAAGGAGGCAGTAATTTTACATCAAGAAAAAATATTATTAAAATAAATTATTTTGAACTTTCTATTCATCAAGGAATCCTAAAAAAAGCTACATTAAGAAAGAACAAATATTAAGCAACATTATTAACAATTGCAAACCTAATCAACTTCAATTCGAATTCAAGAGCTACTTCATTCTTGATTCAATTCTAAATGATGCACAACCCTATAGTGCATACTGGAGATCCTTCTATTCAGTACAGACTTTAAGGGATGCGCATTATCTGACATTTTTGATAAAACAAAGGCAGGAAACCAAACCACACAGAGTAGCAGACATAATGGGGCTAGCACTCAATGGGACACAAAAACTTCTCAAGGAGAAGGTAGATCATTCAAAATAACACAATGTACTGTACTGACATCATCTCATGGATCAACAATGACAGATGCTGTTTGTTTAACAGAGGCAGTATGATACTTTTTGGCTCTGAGTTGTGCTTCTTGTATTGGATGGTAATTCAAGAGCATCTATTACTTGATGGTAATGAAACAACTGTTCTGCTGTTCTTTTATCGAAGCGCTTACCCAATACTCATAAATGTATGAGTAATTATGTTAAACCCAAGAACATGGTACAGCTGGCATCACTGCTTTTACATTCTTCAAAAGATTAATGCTTTAATAACTGCAAATGAAGTGCCATGTCTGCAGAGGAGGAGAAAAAAAACTCTTGATTTACTTACAGCTTAGATAATGAAGGACTGGCTCTTATTCCACAATGTGTTTTTGCAAAAATGTGCTGTATTCTAAGGTCTATTAAAGAGAGTGTAAAAAAACTTCAAATATTCAGTGACCAGACGGTTCTTGTGGAAAATCATCTAAAATGTTGGTATAAGAGAAGAGAGCACGTTGCTCAAACTTTCAAAACTACATAACTGATGCTTCATATATATTTATATATACATTGTGCAAAACAATTGATATATTTATATTTTAAATTATTTCATAGTTTTATTCAGCAAGGTTGCATTAAATTTGTTTAAATTCGTAGCCTAATGGTTTGAGGGTTGGCCTTGTAACATAAAGGTTGTGGGTTCGAGTCTCGGTACCAACAGGAATTATAGGTGGGGGGAGTGAAATACCAGTGCTCTCCTCCACCATCAACACCACAATCACCAACTGCTCCCAGGGAGCCGCAGCAAAAATGGCTGCCCACTGCTCTGGGTGTGTGTTCATGGTGTGTGTGTGTGTGTGTGTGTTCACTACTCACTGCTGTGTGTGTGCACTTGGATGCGTTAAATGCAGAGCACAAATTCAAAGTATGGGATACCATACTTGGCCACACGCCACTTCACTTAATTGATATTATCACAAAAAAATTATATTATTCTTTGCATTCATAAAAGAAACCTGAATCAATCTACGCATCACCATTTTCACGAAAATATTAAGCAAAACAATCATTGATAATAGTAAGAAATGTTTCTTTAGCAGAAAATCAGCTTATTGCAATGATTTCTGATGCAATTACAATTATTTTCCTGCAATAACAGAAATAAATTACACTTAGTTATTTTAGTTACGGTTAGTTACAGTTTAGTTATTTTAAATTGTAATTGTACTATTTCACATCATTGCTATTTTACTGCATTTTAAATTTAAATAAATGCAGCTTTGGTGAGCAGAAAAGCTTCAAAAGCATTAAACAAACAAAAAAAAATATTTCAAAGTTATTTGCATTAACTTATTTCCTAAATGTGTTACAACAATAAGGCCATCTGTATTTGCTCCAGTGCAAAATATTGTTAGTACACTTTAAAGTATTTGATTTAGGTCAGCAGCTATATATACAATAACATATTAAGCAAACAGAAAAAAAGTTATGTTAAAGTTAAAGTTATGTTCTTAAATGCTAATGATATCTGCTACAATTGTTGTCTCCGTTTTGATTGACAGTTGTAGCAGATTTTAATCAGGGTCATTTAACAATGTCTGTAAAGGCAATGCAATCATTCTTTGCATTGGCTTTCTAGCACATGTAAGCATAATTATTTCCCTAAAAATCATTCTATAAAGCTTGTAAGCTAGCAACAGTAACCAAGGCGTTGGAGCTATGTCAAAGACATGAACACTTTCCGGCATAAAACTCAATCGAGCTGTATTGTACCACTTTCTTATTCATCTCTGAAACTGAATACAAAATACAAATAGATGTATTCTGAGAAAAACAAACACTTTAGCAAAAACGATTTCTTTTCTAACAAATATGCCATTTTAATAGAGGGATTAGTGAGGAAATGACATCACAAGTGCAATGTGTCGCTTATTTTGCAATCTGTTAGGCCAGTGAAGCATCTGGTTTTGGATACAGTGTTTGTGAAGACCAGACTGGCATTAAATAAATACTTTCAATCATGGTACTTGCGTGCAAATTTTGGTTACCTGAACCCAGGGGGTCTGCTGATTTCATCCTGGCTTGTGAAGAGTTTTGCTGCAATAATTGGTTTCCCTTTTAACTAGACGTGTTAGTGCTGGTTAATTTTGTGTGCTTTTAAACATTTGGAAGAGATTTGGCCCCATGTAATGTTGGTAATCACGTCTAAAATTTACAAAATGAGTACTGCATATGCCATGCCATTACAAAGCTCTCTGGAAAATGTGATTCTGATTGGTCAGGCACTACATTCTGTGGTTAAATTAACAATGCTAAACTTTATAACTGACTAGTTTTATGTCTGTCATATCACTGTGTGCTCTCTTTTCACATAAAAACCTCAAAACAATATTTCAGGCCTACTTATTAATTTGAAAATAAGTAGAAAAAGCAAGATCACATACATTCATTATACATATAAAGTAGTATACAATGGAAAAAATATTTAAATGTTATGAGACCAGATGATACAGAGTAATAATGCTAAATTTTATAATTGTACTGTACATAAGCTAAAAATCAATTGTGCCAACTTTAAGCATAATTAACAGTCTCAAAGCAAACAGACAAGCACAAAACTCTTCATTGCAAACTTTAAGTGCTTACCTTGTCCTGAAGTTTGCAGGATGAGGATGTCCATCATATAAAGATAAAAAGTCATATTCTTCCTCCACAGCGAAGGACTGAAAAACTATATGTATTCTGCTTCTCTCCTCGGCTACAATAACCCATGTACAGTTCGCTCCATTAGGGTATCCGTGAGGAAAACCTGGACTTTCTATGGTCCCATTTTTCCCTTTTAATGTACCACCACATATAAAAATGAAACCTGTAAAAAGAGAAAAAGAGAAGAAAATATAGTCTATAACTGTCATAACCCACACATAGAAAATGAGAACAATAGAACAAATGTCAACATGAAACATTTGTGACTAGTTTAGCTTCTGTATTCAATTCAAATAAATGTAGAATGGTTGATTTTTTTTTCCATCAGACATTGACTAAACTCCCCCCTCTTTGGTTACTGGTTTACGCAGACAAGATTTAAAGAACTACAGATTTCCCAGTTCACTGCACAGTTTTCATAATCTAACAATTCTAATAGTGTTAGGATGATTTATTATTTTCCATGATAATTTGACATTTCATTAAACTCCGCCCCCTTGGTTACTATTGCAACATTCTACCTAACAGTTTTACTTGTGTACTGACATATTTTCAATGATCTATGACTCCTGTTGCTACTTTACAACATTTAGAGAACATTCCACTGGAATGCATCAGAGATTTTAAAGTTTACTGGAATGTTATGCCCATTTTTCCCAATTGAATCAATTATTTCTCACATACTCAGCTTAACTGTGAAATACACCAAATTGTGGAAGTAAAATGGTTTTTGAACTAGATTTCACGTTATAAGTCTTCTAAGTTATTAGAGAACAATTTTTGAGCAATACAATTATCCTCTGGGAGTTGTTTGTATAGATAGTTAGTATTCCTCTCTGAGCTTAATACAGCAGCAAAAACATTTCTCAACTCTCTGAAAAAGAAAAACAACTGGTGACATCTGACATCACAATCACATTAGTCAACTCATGGCCGTTTGTGTGCTGATGCCCATAATGGTTCGGTTATGACATGAATTACTATAACTGTGCGAATGTTTGAGTCACCATCATTAGATTGCTGCTCTCTGAGATGTTAGGGGTTTCGTTTTAATTGACCATTCTTCATATGTCAACCCAACCGCCATCGTGGGTGTACATCTACCACCTGCTACACACAAATTAGTAGGGCTTTTTATGCATCAACCTGAGCAAATAGACTGGTACTGACAACCAGCATTAATTGAGCTTTTCCATTTATCCCCTTCTGCTTCCCTTAAGTGTAATTAGCTTTGCAGACTCCCCAAGATCAAGGATCTTTTCTTTCCCATCTTTTTTTTCTTCTTCTTCTTCAATCTTGTCAGCCAGGAAGGCAAGGAGAAAGAATTCAGAAGGGAAAGACCTGCACTGACTCATAGACACCCATCTTAGGTCTGACACAATCACTCCATACATCCACCGTCACCTCACCTCAAAAATGCATGAAGAAAATAGACACGTTTGACAATTATAACCATTTAGATTTACATTATCTTCAAAATTCTTATTAGAATGATGTTTTACTTTTGATATGCTTTGACTTTGGATTGGCATTACTGCAACACATTCATCCATGTAAATAAGTCTATGACCAAATCAGTTAAAACTACAACAGGATATTTTGTCAACTATTTGGTTTCTATTTATATGGCATTACTCCTAATACTCCCACCCACTCTGAAATCTCATTGGCCCAAAATCCCTATCCATGTCAGTGCACATCAAATATGTTCTTATTGGTTCTGCTTGTTGCATTTTCGTTTTCAGTGAGGACAAACAAACTGCTTGTCACTGAAAAAATATTGCATCAGTGTTACATAAAAAAAAACTAACCATAATAATTACAGGCAGGTGACCGTGACATTGAAACATCATGAAAAGAAAACAGAAAATCCCACACACTACTGTAGCTTGCAAAAACGCTCATTATATTGCAATGCTGCAGATATGCAATACCTCCTGAAGGCTGTGTGAGTCAAACATTGCAATATATCAATTGTCTTTGTAAGCTATGGACGTGTGCTGGATTTTTTATTATATGCAATTAAAAAAATATATTTTTTTTAAATATAAATCAGCATGAACTGAATGCTATACAGCAAATACTACACAAGGATATATAAAAAAATTTACAATTCAAATGTGCCATTATTATCTCCTAACAATAATGAGAATGTGGAGGGATTAGTATGCATATGTAAAACAGGCTTAATTTTCTTTAAGCAAAATATAATTTACTTCTTCCTAGGGGATTTTTGAGTATAGTATGATCTGGACAGAATTGTGAGATTCACTAATGTAAAATCAGACATGCAACACAAACACACAGGTTTATTTTTGTGTAAATTGGGTTCATCCCATAGGTGTAATGGTTTTTATACTGTACAAACTGTATATTCTATGGCCCTACACCTAACCCTACCCCTCACAGGAAACTTTGTGCATTTTTACTTTCTCAAAAAAAAAAACTAATTCTGTATGGTTTATAAGCGTTTTGAAAAATAGGGACATGGGTTATGTCCTCATAAGTCACCCTCTCCTTGTAATAGCTGTGTCATACCCATGTCATTATACAGAGTTGTGTCCTGATATGTCATAAAAACATGCACAGAAAGAGAGAGTGAGAATTCATGCTTAACTCTAAATTGATATTTCAATTTATCCACACTAAAATAATTATATTTATATAATCTATAATGACATAAAATATTACATATGTATTGGAGAGAATCATGATCAATTCCAAATAATGCAACAATTAGAGCAAAAACATACTAATTGGCTTCTAGTTGTTTCCTACAAACCTAAACCTGTGAAATACTCCAGAATGTGCAGCCGTTTCTCTAAAGGCTTTGTCATTAAAATCTGGATCGAATCAAGCAATAAGGTTAAAGAAGCAGTGTAATACTGCAAATAATCATGGCTAAAGGTTACCGTTAAGAAAGACGCACAACATCAGCAGCCTCCTTCATTAGGACATAATGGCTTGATATGAATGTACCAATGAATAGATTTTTACAAAGGATCATACAAACAATACAAAGATGAAGTATCACAACACATCAATATAAAATTGTTTACTGATGGGTACAATCCAAAAATAGCAACTGCTATGGAAACTATGCTATGTGCAATGAATAGGTTGTCATAGTTGTTGCCATGATGTATTTAATTTAGCTTTGATGGAATATGTATTAAATCAGCAACTGGAACCAGTACGATCTATTTTGAAATGCTTATTATAAAGCAATGAAAAATAAAAGAAATGACCGTGTCTGTTGCATCACTATCGCATTATATGCGGTTCTCAGAATTACTTGAAAAATACAGAAAACCAAGTTCAAAAAGCCATGAATCTTTTGGTTTCTGCCCAGAGGCTCAACAACAAACAAACATTTACAGACACCAAAGTCTTTTGCAAATCCTGCAAGTGCCCAATCTCTTTTATCACAAACCTTTTATGGCTAATTATGAAAATAAAATAAAAAATAAAAATAATTAAAAAAGCCTGTGACAATCTCACCAAGTACAAAACATTTTCATAACTTCTAAATCTGACTGTAGTTAGGTTACGTCACAGTGCTACATTCAAAAACCTTAAAATCCTATAAAATGAGAGATGAGTTTGTCCTCAAAAAAAAGCTCTAAACTCAAGTAGTTTAAAATAATTGTGAAATCCACACATATGAGGACCTAAATGAGATCTAAATGAGAAAACAGTGAAAAGCATATCTGCAATCCAGGCCGCATGATGTAATAAAACAATAAGTCAAAAGGAGGCAATGAATTACTATACCATAATAACAGATAAAACCATTGTAATGCAATTACTAGAAAGGATTATGGCCATTTTTAAACCTCAGTGTTGTCTATTATTATTATTATTATCACAATGAATAACAGATAAAATCATTGTAATTCACTTATTCGAATGAATTAATGCCATTATCAAATCTCAATGTTTATTATTATTATTATTATTATAAATGATAATAATCATGTAACACATATGCAGCTGTGGTGGAAAGAGTCTTTCTTTCTGGATATTGTCATTCATTTGTTCAGGCAGCTGCAGTTGGAGGCAATCGTGACCAAAATAAGCCTTTGTCTCCATTTTCAGTGTATATCATGAGGTGATTTTGGTATTTGACTGCCCTTAGTCTAAACAAAGAAGGCATAAGATAGACTCTTAGAATTGAGGGTTATTTCTGAAGCGTTGTCAAGCACAGCCATTTGACATTCAGTTTTATAGACTGAGCACAAAACTCATATCCTGAGACACGGATGGTGCAACCAATTTTTTTATTTATTTTCTTTTCTGACACAAGTACTACAGTATCAAGGCCAATTCAAAGTCAATACTATTATTAAACACCATTTCGTGTAAAAAAAAAAAAAAAAAAGAAAAGAAACAAAAGAAGAAAAAAGCAATAACTGACAAATGGTAAAAACCTCATTATGTTTTCCTTGCTTTGACAAGGAATCTACATGACAACAATAATTATCATTATCAGTGCTTAATACACAGCAGTTCTTATAACGAATAAATAATAAAACACTTAGGATGTATAATTTTATATTAGGATGAATCCTCTCAAAACATCATCAGTATGGCTGTATCAATATTTAACAATTGACCTGTTATAATATCTTTCATACAATCCAGCTCAAGCCATTAACTTTTTAAGAAAACCTGATTTAAACAAAACAAAAATACAGTACACACACACACAAAAAAAATCTAATTAAATTAAATAAAAAATTAAATATAAAATAAAAATAGAATAAAAAATTAAATATAGAATAAAATTAAATTAAAAATAGGAAAAATATCTTGCCAAATTTCTAATGGACCCCTTTTTTAAACAGTTTTAAAGAATACAAAACACACACACAAACAAACAAATTAATAAATTTGTATTAAACTAAGCGCTACTTAGTTTGAATGGGTATGACACTCATGTAAAAGTGTAACGTTGTTGATTGTGCCCTATCTGACCTGTAAAATCTGTCTGAATGAAACAGTTATATTTAAAAAAAAAATTACTAAATCCACAGAGAATTAATTAGATTGTGAAAAGCAGAATAAAGTCAACAGAATTGCACTGAAAAAAGTTCAAAAGGGTTCACGCATTCACAAGGGTTAACAAGCACAATGGAAGCTTTAGTGTGGGTTTCTCGAAGGGAACCGCTGCAGGAATAGACCTTTCTGGAACAGAATTCATTAGAAATCAGTGTAAACTTGCTTTAAAGCCACTTTAAAAAGGCGCTGCCCCAAAACGAACCCTCATGCTACACCACGCACAATCACATCGCCCAAAAAATCATTTGGATGCATTATCTGCGCTACTCATTCCACTTTATTTTCACGGCGGGAAATCTCGTTTCATGCACCAATCACTCACCAATCACTGACCGCTGACACGGTGATGGCGACACACCTGTTGTCGCCTGCTATAAATTGATATGAGACACAGCATTAACATCACACTGCGATCGCCAAGCGGAGAATATAGGTCAGTCATACAAATTAACATCTAAATGTAAATATCATTCAAATAAGAATGCGAGCCAAAGACGGGACCCAGCTGCTCCTGCGGCGATTTCAACACGTTGTTTCCACCCGCCAGCCACCATAGAGACCTACGAGAGCTCAATCAATTTGTTTTGCCACTCGAGAAGTAGAACAGGGATGACAATACACCTCAATCTTATTTCTTCACACATAACCAGATGGCCAGAGAGGAATCTGAGTTGACAAGCTCCAAAGGCTCGTACAGCACAGCACATCCAAGGCAGCTTCATCTTAGGGTTTCAAATCTATAGGATATAAAGGAATATGCATGCAAAAAGATTGAGGGAAAGGGTTTGGGCTTCCAGAAGGCTCACTGTAAGTCTGTGTAGCTCAAGTGATTGGATGCACAACCTCTAGCCAGGAAAGACAGAATAGGCTTGATTCATCGGTCCTCATCAGTAGGTAAGCTCTTTTAAACAACTATATACCTCCAAATTGAAAGGTTTGGCCTGGAATGAGCTGGAAAGTAGAATGGAACATTATGTTCTCTGGGTTTTGCACTTTGTGGGTGAAGTCTGTGTGTTACGCGTCAGCACTGATTAGTTTGTGGGCGTCTCCATTAATTGTCATCAGCAACAGCTGTCACTCATTACTCATCCCTATACAGGGCTGGACTGGGACAAAAATCGGCCCGGGCATTTTCGCCCAGACCGGCCCACTATATGATCATAAACACCACCCATCTTTGCAAGCCCTTAATTATATGCATACCAACTCCTATTCATTAAAACCACTAATGCCATGTAATGAGTGAGTATAGGAATGAGTGAGAGTTAACAGATGAAATAAGTCAAAATTTTATATTTATTAATATACAGTTGAACTATACTCCGAAGCGGTGAATCCTAAAACAAGCTATAAGCGGCTCTGGCATAGCAATACCAGTGTTTCTTACAGGATTTTTGTTAAAACCATGGTGGTGTGTCCTCGGTCCTTGTAGGGGGGTTCGGGGGCATGCACAAACCCCCCATCAACCCACAACCCCCCCCCCGTGAGAAAATTTTGTGCATTTTAATGTTAAATTCATTAATATGGTGCACTTTGAGAGTTCAAAATTAAAAGCTCCAACCCATATTCAGTGTGCAAATTAAACAAAGATAAATTCAAACCTCTTTTAGTTACAGTGTCTATTTACATTACACCTATACATAATAATAGTTATAATATTAATCCAATGACAGTAATAGCCAGATTTTGTAAAACAAATGCACAAAAAAATAAAGGAAACTTTCCTAATTAGTTGTACCAATTTCTATACTTGAAAGAGATTAGCACATGATCTTTTATTTTGACGCAAACTGCATCAAGCTTTTATTTTGGCAGAAAACATGGTTTACAAACGCCTCTTATTAAATTTCTAGTGAATTGCGGTAATCGTCAACTATGCAGATGTGGAAATAATCTACACTCATGACATGGCCTAAGTGTTTTGAAAGTAGTTATGTTTACCCCAGGCTCTACACTTTCTCATCTCTCTCCTGATCCTCCGTCCTCACTATCATCATCTGCCACAGGAGCTGATGAAGGTCAGAAAACATATATTTTGACACAGTTTACGGTGTCTGCTTTAAGGGCCTGGTTCTATTTTTTCACGCTATTTATCTGCACATTCCTTGCGTTTCTTCTCCATCTTTTTTTACAGATACACACTGACACTGCTGCCGCTCGCTAACTCGTTTAAAGTTGTGATTGGGCCAGCCCAGTGTCAATCAAGAAAAGAGCCAATGGGCTGCTGATCTACGTGTTTCATGGGCTGGTCTGTCAGAAAAAAAAACTAACACTGACTTTGACCAATGCATTACACCGTTACAAACCCAGCGCCACCAATTAAGCAAAACAAAACAAAACGAATGGGCCGCCGATGTACAAATTTTATGGGCCGTTTAAAAAAAAAAAAAAAGTATGAGTATGAAATATCGGCCCAAAAAGCACGTCGGCCCACCGGGCAAATGCCCGGTATGCCCAATGGCCAGTCCAGCCATGTCCCTATATATTGGCTTGTCTAGCGTCTTGTGTTCGTGAGAGCGTTGTTTCATGTTTGTGACCTATGCTTTGCTTTCTTGTGTGTTTCTGCGTTGGATGTCCGTGTCTCCCCGGAACCCCGTCCACTCTACGCAACCCACCACTAAGCAACACCACTTACCTTCGGCTCGCTTCCCCGCAGTTCCTGTGTGACCCTCTCCTGCTGCCAACTCACCTCCGCCTTCCGGATTCGTCATTCATCACCACCATCTTGGACTGTGCATTCCTCCCAGCGTTATTTGTGTCTCAGTATTGTATTGTTTCATTGTCTTCATTAAATATCATTAATCTCGCAGTGCTTCCTGCCACTCCTTCACCCAGTCGTTACAGAACGCTTTCACCTAACATGGAAGCAGCGAGCACCACTACACTGTCTGAATCCATTCACCACAGCGTCAACCGCATGGATCAACAGCAGGAGAGCATTGTGAACACCAGACGCGCGATTCAAGCGCTGGTGACACAGGTGTCCGAGCTCACCCAGCAGATTCATCAACTCACCTCTCCCACTGCGCCCACCGCACCACCTGCGCTGCCCGTCCCCCGGGAGACCTCCCAGGACCACTTCCGGCCAGAGCAGCGACTTCCGGTGCCAGAGAGTTACTCCCGTGAGCCAAACTTTTGCAAGACTTTCCTTAACAAATGTTCCATGCATTTTGCATTGCAGCCCCGCACCTTCGCGACAGAGGAGTCCAAGGTTGCGTTTGCTCTTACCCTACTCTCTGGCAGGGCCGCCTTATGGGGGACGGCGGTGTGGGAGAATCAACATCCGTGTTGCGCCTAGTTCCACTCCCTCTCCGAAGAAATGAAACGGGTGTTCGATCGAGCCGCGGCCGGCAAGGAGGCCGCTCACCAGCTTTCGGACCTCAAACAAGGAACATCACCAGTGGCGGACTATTCCATTCAGTTCCGCACCCTGGCGGCCGCGTGCCAGTGGAACGAGGCGGTGCAGTGGGATCGATTCCTGCATGGGCTGGCCGACCGTGTACAGAAGTGATCTACCTCCTCGAACTGCCCCCAACACTCAACGGCCTAATCGACCTGGCACTCCGGGTGGACGCTCGGATTAACCGCCTGGGTAGACAAGTCAGTCCTAAACGCCATTACGTCTCTCCGGAAAGGGGCCGCTTGAGTCAAGAGAACATGGTCGGTCCCGTCTACGATCACGAACACATGCAGGTGGGTAGAGCTCGGCTTTCCCGGAGGGAGAGAGAGCGGCGGAGGTCCCAAGGACTATGTTTATATTGCAGTGGCTCGGAGCATTCCATCCATTCATGCCCAGTAAAAGAGCCAGCCCTGTAGTAAGTTTGAGGCTACTATCGGGTGGGATCTCCGCCGGGAAGTCCTCAACCACATCATCAACTCTCCTTCCGGTGAAACTGCGGTAAGAGAACCACACTCACGACTGTCACACCCTTCTGGACTCTGGGGCCGAAGGTAATTTCATTGACTTTCTCCTTGCACGTCACTTGAACCTTCCTGTCCTTCCTGTGTCTCATCCCATCCATGTCAATGCACTCAATGGCCAGGAACTGCCACACGCCACCCACTACACTGAACCCATCACTCTGCTCACCTCAGGCAACCACAGTGAAACCATATCCTTTTACCTCATGGACTCCCCTATAGCTCCCATTGTTTTAGGTCACCCCTGGTTAATCAAACATAATCCACGAGTGGATTGGGGTTCCAACACAGTCACCTTGTGGAGTGAAAGTTGTCATGAGTCTTGTCTGGTTTCTGCTTGTCCTGTTGTGCCTGTTTCTGTCTTTCAGAAAGAGACCATGGTGTTATCAAACGTGCCCGCAGAGTACTTGGACCTGAAGGAGGTTTTCAGTAAGTCCCGTGCTGCTTTTCTTCCTCCGCATCGTCCCTACAACTGTGCTATAGATTTAGTGCCAGGTAAGTCTCCGCCTAAAGGCAAACTTTACTCTCTTTCTATTCCGGAGAGGGAGGAATACATTTCTGATTCCTTGGCATCGAGGTTCTTCCGCCCTTCCTCTTCTCCAGTGGGGGCGGGATTCTTTTTTGTGGTTAAGAAGGATGGTTCTCTGCGACCTTGTATTGACTACCGAGAGCTGAACAACATCACGATAAAGAACACCTATGAGTTACCGTTGATGTCTTCAGCTTTCGAGAGGTTACAGGGAGCATCCGTATTCACAAAATTGGATTTACGTAACGCTTATCATTTGGTCCGCATCAGGAAGGGGGATGAATGGAAAACCGCCTTTAACACCCCTAGAGGGCACTTTGAATATTTGGTGATGCCGTTCGGGCTCTCCTACTCCCCAGCTGTTTTCCAAGCACTCGTTAATGACGTGTTGAGAGACATGGTAGATCAGTTTATATATGGTTACCTGGATGACATACTGATTTTTTCTTCATCTCTCCAGGAACATGTTCAACACATCAGACGAGTGCTCCAGAGATTATTCGAGAATGGGCTTTTTGTCAAGATGGAGAAATGCGTATTCCATGCACAGTCTGTCCACTTCCTAGGGTATATCGTCTCGTCCGAGGGAATACGTATGGATCCTGACAAGTTAAGGCTGTGATAGATTGGCCATCTCCAGGTTCCCGTAAGGCCCTACAGCGGTTTCTGGGGTTCACCAATTTCTATCGACGTTTCATTCGTAATTTCAGCCAACTAGTCTCACCTCTTACGGCCTTGACCTCCCCCAGTACTCCGTTCAGGTGGTCGGATGCAGCCGAGACTGCATTTACCAACCTCAAGAGCCGCTTCGTTTTGGCTCCCATTCTTGTAGCCCCTGATC
Source organism: Carassius carassius (assembly GCF_963082965.1). Taxonomy (NCBI): domain Eukaryota; kingdom Metazoa; phylum Chordata; class Actinopteri; order Cypriniformes; family Cyprinidae; genus Carassius; species Carassius carassius. The sequence continues at coordinate 29,550,452 of NC_081778.1, forward strand.
CCACACGGCAGTTCGTGGTGGAGGTCGACGCATCAGAGGTGGGGGTAGGAGCAGTTCTTTCCCAACGTGCTGCCTCGGACGATAAGATGCATCCCTGCGCATTTTTCTCTCATCGGTTATCTCCTGCTGAACGCAATTATGACATTGGTAACAGAGAATTGCTGGCTGTCAAGTTAGCTTTAGAGGAGTGGAATCAATGGTTGAAAGGTTCAGGGGTACCTTTCATTGTTTGGACCGATCACAAGAATTTAGAGTTCATTAGAACTGCCAAAAGACTCAATTCCAGGCAGGCTCGGTGGGCACTTTTTTTTGGTCGTTTTGATTTTACTCTGTCGTACCACCCGGGTTCCAAAAATGTCAAACCCGATTCTTTGTCACGTCTTTTTGATCCCTCCGCCCGCCCAGTGACTCCCGAGTGTATTTTACCTGAGAAAATAGTCGTCTCAGCACTCGTATGGGAGGTCGAATCTAAGGTCAAGACGGCCTTGGAAGGGGTAACGCCTCCACCCGGTTGCCCACCGAATCGTTTATTTGTGCTGGAAGAGTTATGGTCCGAAGTTATTCAGTGGGGTCACTGCTCTAACGTTGCTTGTCATCCAGGGATAAGCCGAACCAAGGGGTTAGTTAAACAACGATTCTGGTGGCCACTTATGGCTCGTGACGTCCAGATCGCCTCCGGTCAAAGCCTCCCGTTTACATCGTGGGTCAAAAAGTGTGGCTTTCTACGAACAATATTCCTCTCCGTTCCGTTTCTAACAAATTAGCTCCCAAATTCATTGGCCCGTTTACTATCACCAAGATCATTAGTCCGGTGACAGTCCGCCTCAAACTACCTCCAGCGTACAGGAGAATACATCCCGCCTTCCATGTGTCCAAAATTAAACCAGTGTTTTATTCACGTATTAATCCGCCTACCCCGGTTCCCCCGCTGCCGCGTCTCGTAGATGGGGAACCGACCTATTCGGTTAATCGTATTCTGGACTCGAGACGGAGAGGACGAGGATTCCAGTACTTGGTGGACTGGGAAGGTTACGGTCCGGAGGAGAGGAGTTGGGTACCTGCTAGGGACATACTGGTTCACTCCCTTATTGATGAATAGAATCAGCAGGTAGGCCCTTCTGGGAACTCCAGGAGGCATACTTAGAGGGGGGGGGTACTGTCACGGTAAACCATGATCTCTGGGTTTTGCACTTTGTGAGTGAAGTCTGTGTGTTAGGCGTTAGCACTGATTGGTTTGTGGGCGTCTCCATTAATTGTCATCAGCAACAGCTGTCACTCATTACTCATCCCTATATATTGGCTTGTCAAGCGTCTTGTGTTCGTGAGAGCGTTGTTTCATGTTAGTGACCTATGCTTTGCTTTCTTGTGTGTTTCTGCTTTGGATGTCCGTGTCTCCTCAGACCCCGTCCACTCTACGCAACCCACCACCAAGCAACACCACTTACCTTTGGCTCGCTTCCCCGCAGTTCCTGTGTCACCCTCTCCTGCTGCCAACTCACCTCCGCCTTCCGGAATCATCATTCATCACCACCATCTTGGACTGTGCATTCCTCCCAGCATTGTGTCTCAGTATTGTATTGTTTCATTGTCTTCATTAAATATCATTCATCTCGCACTTGCTTCCTGCCACTCCTTCACCCAGTCGTTACACATTATAAATCTGCTTGGCTCATGAATATTGAATGAATATTGGGTGATTCATTCAACACAAAGATGTTTTATCAGCTAAGAAGATCAGCACATTTAGAGTTTCATCTCCCTATCTGATGTGAGCAGAAGTATTGGAACAGTTGCCTCACATGCCTTTCTAAGAGTTCAGCTGTGTCCTTTTGCAATCATTCTTCAGATAAAAGCAGGGAATGTGTCTTATCAGTTATATGCATTGCTTCTGCATTCTACTGTATGTCTAGCATTCGATGATGTCACATACACAAACCAGGATGAAGATGAGGAAGCCGACTCTGAAAGAAAAGCAAGCAATTTGGATGCTAAAAGAAAAGAGTAAGTCAATTAGAACTTTAAACATGTAAATTCATGTAAACTTTCCCCAAAAGACTCACGGCTGTATTCGATCAAAAGGGTGATTCTACTAAATACTGAGCAAAGGGTCCGAATACTTAGGATCATGTGATATTTCAGTTTTTCTTTTTTAGTAAATCTGCAAAATGTCAACAATTCTGTGTTTTTCTGTCAATATGGGGTGTTGTGCGTACATTAATGAGAAAAAAAAAATGAACTTAAATGATTTTAGCAAATGGCTGCAATATAACAAAGAGTGAAAAATTTAAGGGGGTCTGAATACTTTCTGTAGCCACTGTATATATATATATATATATATATATATATATATATATATATATCCATTTGCTAAAATCATTTAAGTTCATTTTAAAAAATACATCATATATTATCTATTATATTAAACCAAAACGACTATATATATATGATGTGAAGCTCAGTAAAAAAAAAAAAAATACTATAAAATAAAAATGTATTAATTAATATGTCAGTATAAATTATTCAATATAAATATAACTATATCTAACAATCCAAAACTGTTTTTAAAACAAATTAAATATATAAAATGTCAATTATGATACAATGATTAAATACATACATATATATATATATATAAAAATTTAATATAATAAAAATTTTATATTTAAAAAGTATAAGACAGAACGATAGATTGACAGAACAATTGACAGAACGATAGAATACTAGATAGAACAATAGAAATATAGACAGAAAGATAATGATATAGAATGATGGAATGATAAATAGAATGACAGACAATATGATAGAATGATAGTTAGAACGATCTATAGAACAACCAGTGCATGAGTTTGTATAGGACAATCTGTTCATCAAAACAAGCATTCAGGAAATCTGTTCGAAAACAATAATTAAACTTGCAATGCTATTCAGTGGCACTAATAACACACTTCATTTTTGACAACATCTTAACATTGATTTGAAGAATAACAGATTGAAATCAGCTACACAATCACTATAGCCCTCCAGACCTACAGTATGCTAACAAGCAGAGTGTGACTAGTGGGACGGGGCCGAGAGCCATGGGAACGGGTCAAGGCCGGTGGAGTAATTGAAAATGAGCGACACCTGCACCACTCACCGGTCTCAAGTTCCACGGAGGAGCTCCGGAAGGATAAAAAGGAGGAGTTACAACAGTGAAGGATGAGAGAGGACCAGGCCTGGATTTTATTTTGTGTTTTGGTTTTGTTTGTGTGCGGCAGTCGTCCACGAGGGGCTGTCACGCTGTTTTGTGTTTATTTAATTATTAAAGTTTCATTTGAAAGTTCGCCGGTTCTCACCTCCTTCATCCCATACTATGAAGGTTTTTATATTGTTACACAGAGAAACCATTAGACATGGCTGTGGATCAATCACTTGCAGTCACACCCAGCTGGGGGTCATCTCTGGACCCACGCTCTTGTTTAAGACTGTTCATTACATCTGAAAACAAACAAAACATCAGCCACGCTGTATGTTGCAATCGAATGCCAGTATTGATTAGTAGCAAGGCTAGTCAGTGGATGAGGCAACTGGGATCTCAACATGATGCAGGTTGATCAAAGCAGAGGAGATGGCCCTTTGAAGCCAAAGGAAAGGGCAAACCAAACAACTGTTTCTTTGACTTTACAATGTGTTCATCTTAATTTTAGCTATCCAAAACAACAATGAAATGTACTCCAAACAGCACTTTCTCAAGATTTACACATGAAAATATGAGATTATATGACCAATCAAATACTCATCCACTTTATTTTGCGAACCTGTCTATTGGGTGATTCTGTAAACATTGGACTGCATTATGTTCTGCAACACCTAGACAGACCGGGAACCTATGTGAGGATCCTGTTTGTGGACTTCAGCTTGGCTTTTAACACGATCATGCCAAACCTCCTCCTGCCCAAGCTAACTCAGCTCTCCGTGCCCACCTCCGTCTGTCAGTGGATCAACAGCTTCCTGACAGACAGGCAGCAGCTAGTGAGGCTGGGAAAATACACATCCAGCACCCGTACAATCAGCACCGGAGCTCCCCAGGGCTGCGTTCTCTCCCCACTGCTCTTCTCCCTGTACACTAATGACTGCACATCTAAGGACCCCTCTGTCAAGCTCCTGAAGTTTGCAGACGACATCACACTCATCGGCCTCATTCAGGACAGTGACGAGTCTGCTTACAGGCAGGAGGTTAAAGAGTTGGCTGTCTGTTGCACTCTCAACAACCTGGAGCTTAACACGCTCAAAACAGTGGAGATGACTGTGGACTTCAGGAGAAACCCCCCTGCACTCCCCCCACTCACCATCATGAACAGCACTGTGACTGCAGTGGAGTCATTCAGGTTCCTGGGCACCACTATCTCTCAGGACCTGAAGTGGGACATTCACATTGACTCCATTGTGAAAAAGGCCCAGCAGAGGTTGTACTTCCTTCGCCAGATGAGGAAGTTTAACCTGCCACAGGATCTGCTGAAACAGTTCTACTCCACCATCATCGAATCCATCCTCTGCACTTCAGTAACTGTCTGGTTCAGCTCAGCTTCTAAATCTGACCTCAAAAGACTACAGAGGGTAGTCCAGACTGCTGAGCGAATCATCGGTTCAACTCTCCCATCTATTCAAGAACTGTACTTATCCAGAGTGAGCAAAAGAGCTGTTAAAATCACTCTGGACCCCTCACATCCAGCACACTCCCTCTTTGAACTGTTGCCATCTGGTCGACGCTACAGAGCACTGAGCACCAGAACGACCAGACACAGGAATAGTTTCTTCCCTCAGGCAATCCATCTTATGAACAGCTGATACACACTGAACACACTACACTTTATATGTATATACACATACACTTAATTTATCTAACACACATACTTAGTATACACTTAAATTTTGCACATAATATACATGTACATACATAACTGCATTTTTGGAATATACCTGCCTACAATTGTCAATTTGTATATTGTCATTTCTTATCTACTTATTTGTATTTTTTGTATTTTTATATTCTTTTATTATGTGTTTTATGTTCTGTCGCTGTCATTCTGTTGTACTGCGGAGCTTCTGTCACGAAAACAAATTCCTCGTATGTGTAAACATACCTGGCAATAAAGCTCATTCTGATTCTGATTCTGATTCTGAATAAATAAGTTGTGGCTGAATCCAAACAGAGCATTTCCTTAATAGCCTCAGTCACTGAAAACTCTCACATGGTGCATTCATGTAAACTGGCATAAAAACCAGTGAAACACACAAAAAGGCTATGGGTCATGCATCTTTTTATGGAGTAACGGATACTGATCTTTATTAACTAATGCAAAAATAACGTGATAGTATATTGCTAGTAATGTTTCAAGATGAACACTCACTGGACTGAAGTGTCACGGAGCGCGCGCCTGTCACTGAGCGCACGCCTTCACCTCTCTCCGGTCTCATGCGCTCCTTGTCACCTGAGTTCTAGGACTGCAATTCCCATCCTTCCCTTCTGCTATCATTAGTTTCCAGCCCTGTCTGGTTTTCTCATCAGCATCATCATATCCACCTGTTAATCATTATCCCCCCTTTATCTGGACTGCCTGGTTCTGTGTTTCTCTGTGAAGTGTTGTTTTACCACGCTGCATGTTGCTTCGTGCTACCTTAGTGTTTTATGCTCTGTGCATCCTTGGTTTGATACCTGCTTCAATAAAGTCCTGCAGATGGATCCGACTGCCTCTACTTCGTCATTACAGAACACTTCACCACCACAGGATCCAGCAGACTTCCTGAGTCTTGCTTCCGAGGTTCATTCCCAGGCATCTGTGTTACTCACACACCAACAGCAGCTGACCAAGTTAACGAATCTCACCGAAGAACTTGTGAGGTCTGTTCATACTCTCACTCTGCAGAGTGCGGTCGCTAATTCAGTTCAAGCTCCCGTTGCACCTGTGCCCGTCACATCAAGCGTGAGTACGGCTGCATGCAATCCCAAATTATCTCTACCAGAGAAGTTTAATGGCTCACCAGCTGCCTGTAGAGGATTTCTGTTGCAGTGTGAATTATTCGTCAGCCAGCAACCCCAGCTGTATCCCAATGACGCGTCCCGCGTTTCATTCATCTGCTCACTACTCACCGGGAGGGCGTTGGAGTGGGCGACTGCTCTCTGGTCTGGGGGTCATCATACCTTTCCCTCCTTTAATGTGTTTATGTCTCAATTCAGAGAGGTATTTGAACATCCCGCTGGCGGCAAGGAACCAGGGGAACAACTCCTCACATTAAGTAAAGGGAATTCCACTGCGGCGGATTACACGCTTTCCTTCCGCACCCTGGCAGCGCAGACGGGGTGGACAGAGTCACCGCTTAAACTGCTGTATCGTAGGGGGCTGCAAACGCATCTGCAAGGGGAATTGGCGTGTCGCGATGATGGGATGTCCCTCGGAGAACTTATGGAGCTTGCCATTCGCCTCGACAATCTCATCCGCTCTCGATGCACGCCTCTCACATCCAGCTTTTTTACTCCTCCCCCTTCCGGCACGGATTACGAGCCTATGCAGGTCGGCTTCACACATCTCACCACAGAGGAACGTGAGAGAAGGATGCGGAGTAAATTATGCCTGTACTGTGGCCAAGCCGGTCATCAGAGAGTTTCATGTCCTGTAAGACCCAGATCCAGTGATACCTCTGCGGTGAGTCCTTTGATTAATTCTCCACGTTCTCTCACCCTCGAAGTTTCATTGTATTTTAATGGGAGTAGTTGTGAAACAAGAGCTTTAATTGACTCTGGTGCCGCTGGTAATTTTGTCGATTTGGAGTTTGCCTTGTCTAAAAATATCTCTCTCATTCCTTGTGAGTCTCATGTGGCTGTGGCCGCTCTGGATGGACGCCCCCTGGGGACAGGGGAGGTACAATACATCACGCAGCCCTTTGACGCTCAACTTCGGGTCTCGTCACACGGAGAGAATTCAGTTGTACTCAATAAACTCACCCCTTCATCCTGTGATTCTGGGATTGCCATGGCTGGAGAGACACAACCCTCTTATTTCCTGGGTCGACAGGAGAATCAATCAATGGTCCCCTTTCTGTCACGCCCACTGCTTGCCTGCTCTCCATGGTCCTGAATCTAGCCACAGTTCCCCCGAGAGAGTGAATCTGCAAGGAGTTCCTGCTGTATATCATGATCTGGCTCAGGCTTTCAGCGAGAGAGAGGCTTCACTTTTACCCCCGCACCGGTCCAGTGACTGCGCCATTGAACTTCTACCTGGAGCCGTTCCCCCGCACGGCCGTGTGTATCCACTTTCGCAACCGGAGACTGAGGCCATGAGAGCGTATATCGAGGAACAGCTTGCTAAAGGATTTATCACCACTTCCACATCCCCGGCGTCCGGGGACGGGAGTCTTCGGCCCTGCATCGATTTCCGTGGTCTCAATGAGGTAACTGTGAAATATCGATACCCTCTGCCTTTAGTCCCTGCAGCACTGGAGATGCTTCGCTCAGCCCGGTACTTCACCAAATTGGATTTGAGGAACGCTTACAACCTCATTCGCATACGGAGAGGTGACGAGAGGAAGACGGCCTTTTCTACGACTACTGGCCACTATGAGTATCGGGTAATGCCCTTCGGGCTGTCCAATAGTCCTTCTGTGTTCCAGTCTTTCGTTAATGAGGTCTTCCGGGACATGCTGAATCAGAGGGTTATTGTTTATATTGATGATATCTTGATTTTTTCAGAGACTCTCGAAGCTCATGTACGGGACGTGCGTGCAGTTTTCAAACGTTTGATTAAGAATAAGCTCTACGCCAAAACTCAGAAGTGCGAGTTTCATCAGACGCGCATCACCTTCCTGGGATATGTCATCAGCGCTGAGGGGGTTCTCATGGATGACAGCAAGGTCAAGGCCGTGGTGGACTGGCCTCAACCTTCTTCTGTGAAGGAGTTACAGCGATTTCTGGGGTTCGCCAACTTTTATCGTAGGTTCATTCGTAACTTCAGTCTCATTGTGGCTCCTCTCACATCTCTTCTCCAGGGCGGGAAGCGCTTCCGATTGTCTTCTGAGTGTACTGCAGCGTTTAATCAGCTGAAAGAGAGATTCACTGCCGCACCCATCCTCCATCATCCAGACCCGGAGAGGGAGTTCGTCGTGGAGGTTGACGCCTCGAACACTGGAGTGGGTGCGATCCTGTCCCAACGTCACGGTAACCCTGCAAGAATGTTTCCCTGTGCCTTTTACTCCCGCAAGTTAAGCTCGGCAGAGCGCAATTATGATGTGGGTGACCGGGAGCTTCTAGCCATGAAGGCTGCCCTGGAGGAATGGAGGCACTGGCTGGAGGGGGCACATCAACCTTTCACCGTCCTCACAGACCACCGAAACCTTGAATACATCAGGTCTGCCAAGCGTTTGAATGCTCGCCAGGCTCGCTGGTCACTGTTTTTCTCCCGTTTCAATTTCAGGATCATGTACAGACCTGGGTCCAAGAACGGGAAGGCTGATGCTCTGTCTCGTCAGTTCGAGGATTTCAACGAAATCACCAAGCCAGAACCCATCCTACCTCCCACTCTGATCGTGGCACCTGTGCAGTGGGATATTATCTCTGAGGTCACTGAGGCTCAACAAGCTCTTCCTGTACCGGCCGAGTGTCCTGTGGACCGCCTTTTCGTGCCTCTCGAGCTCCGTGAGCGGGTGCTTCAATGGGTTCACTGCACACCCAGCGCGGGACACCCAAGTATCACTGCTACTGTACAGTTAGTTTCCAACCGCTTCTGGTGGTCCACACTCCGGGCTGATGTTATCAAATTCATCCATCAATGTTCCACCTGTAACACTGTCAAATCTTCCCACCTTAAACCTGCCGGTCTCTTACAGCCACTTCCAGTTCCTCAGCGCCCGTGGTCCCACATCGTTGTGGATTTCGTAACGGATTTACCTCCGTCTCAGGGATTCACCACAGTGCTGTCAGTCGTGGATCGCTTCTCCAAGTCCTGTCGTTTCATTCCCCTTAAGGGTCTACCCACTGCCATGCAGACTGCGGAGGAACTTCTCAATCACGTATTTCGTCTGTTTGGTCTCCCCGAGGACATTGTCTCCGACCGTGGCCCTCAGTTCACTTCCCGTGTATGGAGGGGACTTTGCTCCAAACTCAATATCAACATCAGCCTCACCTCTGGATACCACCCGCAGTCTAACGGTCAGGCTGAACGGGCGAACCAGGACCTCATTCGGTTTCTACGGACATACTGTTACGAGAACCAACAGGACTGGAGCCGATTCTTGGTTTGGGCGGAGTACGCCCAAAATTCCCTGGTAAAGCCTGCCACTGGTCTAACGCCCTTCCAATGTGTCTTAGATTTCCCTCCCCCTCTCTTCCCGTGGTCAGGAGAGCCGTCAGAACTCCCTGCAGTGGATACGTGGTTGCAACGCAGCGAGGCCACTTGGAATACCGCTCATGTCCATCTGTGACGTGCCATCCGCCACTTTCAACTTCATGCGGATCGTAGGAGACGTGAGGGTCCGCGGTATAGGCCTGGACAGTGGGTGTGGCTCCCCACCCGTGATCTGCGTTTAAGGCTCCCAAGCAAGAAGTTGTCCCCTCGCTTCATTGGGCCCTTCAAGATTCTTCGACAGATCACTCCGGTCTCATTTCGTTTGGCTCTCCCAGCACATTATAGAATCTCACCCACCTTTCATATGTGACTTTTCAGACCCGCTGCCGCTCCCAGGAGAGAGGAGGCTCAGGAGGGGATCGGTTCCGTGCAGGCTCCCCCAATTGAGGTCGGAGGCGAGGAGGCATACCGGGTACGAGACATCCTGGACTCCAGACGTCGCGGCGGGGTACTGCAATACTTGATTGACTGGGAGGGCTATGGCCCTGAGGAACGTTCCTGGGTCAGGTCTCAGGACGTCCTGGACCCTGCTCTTCTTACCACCTACCATCACACTCACCCAGATCGTCCCGCTCCAAGACCCCGTGGAAGACCCCGCCGTCGTTCAGGTCCTCGCTTCCGGAGCCGCTCGCAGGGTGGGGGCTCTGTCACGGAGCGCGCGCCTGTCACTGAGCGCGCGCCTTGACCTCTCTCCGGTCTCATGCGTTCCTTGTCACCTGAGTTCTAGGACTGCAATTCCCATCCTTCCCTTCTGCTATCATTAGTTTCCAGCTCTGTCTGGTTTTCTCATCAACATCATCATATCCACCTGTTAATCATTATCCCCCCTTTATCTGGACTGCCTGGTTCTGTGTTTCTCTGTGAAGTGTTGTTTTACCACGCTGCATGTTGCTTCGTGCTACCTTAGTGTTTTATGCTCTGTGCATCCTTGGTTTGATACCTGCTTCAATAAAGTCCTGCAGATGGATCCGACTGCCTCTACTTCGTCATTACAGAAGCAACTTAAATTTACTTGATTATCTATAACCATTTTATAGAAAAATGTCAATGTCACTTTTTGTCAATGTCACTTTTATTTGTATAGCACCATTCAAACAACACATGTTGACCAAAGTGCTTTACACCATCTCAATAAAACAATACAACAATATTAGGACAAACTGTGGAAAAAAAAAAAAATATATATATATATATATAAATAGTAATAATCATTATCATCAAATAGATGAATAAGCCATTTCAAACAAGTGTGTCTTAAGTTGTACTTTAAAAACATGTACAGAATCAGCGTCCCTAACATGTGATGGTAAGCTATTCCAAAGTTTTGGAGCAACTACCCCAAAGGCACGATCCCCTTTCTGGCTTAGCTTGGTCCTCGGAACTTTTAAACTCATGTTAAACTCATAAAAACTCATAAAAAATCATGTTAAAATGTATCAAATATGATCTTCGGGCTTTTGAGGAACATTTATTTGATCATCTCTCAATCATCACTGTATTGCATTCCATTATATGGTTTGAAACTACAGAGCATTGATCATATCTAAGTATTTCATATTTTCCTACATCATGCTATATGAGCCATAAAATCATGATATAAGATACTCATTTACAATTTTTATTTTATTTTTTTAAGGGGCGGGGGGGGGGGGGTGTTGTCTAAAGATTTGTCTAAACATTTCAATTTTTTTTTTCAAATGTAACAAAAATTAAGTGGCTTGCAAAGATATGTTTCCTTTTTTTCCAACTCATGACCCCATTTCTACTGGAAAATAAGTACTGTAGACATTACTTATGTGCCTGTTTTTTTGGTAAAGCTCACTTGATTTTGTTATTGGACATTAAATGTGACATTAAGGTGCTTTGGACTTTTCTTAGGAGGTGAATTTATAAAGTGCTGCTTGTTAAATCACTGACTGGGCAGCTGTGTTTTCTTTTTTGACACAGCCAAAAACCTATCTGGACACATTCTGTTTAGTGAAACATCATAAGTAATCTGGTGAACGTGGTTTCTTTGCTAGGACACATGTTTGAACTTGACTTGAGAAATCCACAAAAAATCACTTTGAAAGTCATTGCATGCATTATTAAATCGGAGATACCACTTGCATCGATATTTGGTTTTGTCATCACATTAAGGCACTAAAAGATATGTAATTTCCATTATCATTTACTCAACATCAAGTAGTTCTAAACCTGTATGGTTGCCTGAATATCTTCTTAATGTTTAGGTGAACTGTCCCTTTAAGGATCATAATATACCGGTTTATGCTTCATGTCTAACTGACAAAGATTTCCTAAATCGAAGACACTTCAAATAGGCAATATATGTGGATTAAGTTCACTTAGAAGTAAACCACTAAGCCAGTGATCAAAGGTTATCCGTTCTGACAGAAACCAATCGCTTGACAAGAAGCGGATGACGTATGACGTAACTGGAATTGAAAGCACTGAATTATTGAAGCGAGTACATACAATACAAATTTCAGCATTACATCGCCTGTAACTTAACCAGTGGGTCTTTCCAGGAGTATTAAAGGAAAACTCCCAGAAACAAATAATCAAACTTCATCAGTGTCAATTACCACAAGCCCCACAAGTGACTTTACTGCTGGCTCTGATTTGGTTAATAAACGAGAGAGCTTTCCTGATTTGCTGCTGAATAATTATGATTGCCTGGGTCTGCCATCTGTTATTCGATTTGTGAGAAAATGCCTGCTTTCCAAGAACAGGGATTCCTTGACAAAAGAGGCAAGAGCCACGGTTTGAGTAATGAACTTAAGCAGTGTTTGTCAATCAAGCCATTCTCCGGTGAATCCTGTGAAGCGCTGCCTGATAACCAAACAGAAGGGCTGTGCAACTGAGCGAGACTTTTGAAAGCTTCTTAAAATAATAGACTGTGCCACAAAGGAAAGACTTTTGAAAAAAACTATGTCAGTAGATAAATGTGTGGAGATGGATGGGAAATAAGCGGATAGACAATATCACTATTACTATTACTGTCACTCATACTTAGGATTAGGGATTTGTTTGGAGATTTTCCCTACATGGTTTATGTTAAAAACATGAATGACACCTAAACCAATGTGCTTTGCCAATGCAAACTTGCAAACAGGATTTTTTCAATAGCAATAGGACAACTGTCATCTAGTGGATGATCAAAAAGGGTGAAAAAAAATGTCTAGCACATAGCTTAAATGTTCAAATAACACAAGCTTTGACAAAAAGATGACATTTCATAAAATGCTAAACCTCACATCGCAGCCTTATAAATGATTATGCATGTCATGTATAACAACGACGACTGACAAAAACTGAATAAAAATGCTAATTCAATGTCACAACCATAAATTTTGCCAAAAGACAAAAAGTTAGCATGCATGATAACTCACCAACCACTTAGCATCACCTTAGAAACATGACTGCAAAGAAAATGGTAAGGAATAAAGATTATTTAAGATATATATATATCAATTACCAAAAAAAGGAATAAAATGTTTAAATAAATCCAAATATTGAGGTTTAAATAAGACCTTGATATGTTTAAATAAATTAAATAATTAAAAATAAACAATCAAAACATTGATGTTTAAATAAATCGTAACATTAAACGTGCTGTATGTAAGTTTTAGACACTACTAAAGCATAAAAATGCCATAATATGTTTGCAGATATTTAAGAAACATGCTAAGTTAACGTACTTGTTTATCTGAAAAACAATGCTACAGTCAGTTATTCTCCTTTGAAAATGTGAGTTCTGGGCTGGAATGTCGGTCTCTGTTTTGATTTTTGAAACCTGCCCACTGCACGTTTACCCAATTGTATTTCGGCACCCCGGGTTGCCAGTTGGCGGAAAACACATAACATTTAATTTTAGCCTTTAACATTACATTTTAGCCTTTCCAATATTACAATTTTTGGACTACAATACCTAGTTCAACCACTCGGTGTCAATCCTACATACAGCACCTTTAAAGGGGTCATAATCTGAGAAATAAACTTTCCCTGGATCTTTTGACATATAACAGGTCAATGTACCAAAAAAACATTGTGTAAGTTTCAAAACTCAAAACCCTCTATTTACTTTAAAAATGGCTTTTATTGAAACCAAACTCAGAAAAAAACGACTCATTTTGGAATGTGTCACTTTATGAGTAACAGTGTGGCTAAACCCCGCCTCCACAAGAGAAGATCAACACCTGCTTCTACATCACTGCCTCTTTAGCCCCACCCACTGATACACTCTTGAAGTAGCAGGAGAAGAAATACTACAGCGATGCAAACACAGGATTAACAGAACCATACAGATGACATTACAAGATAACAAGACACAGTGTAGTGTAAATTGTGAAAAATAGTCTGAGCCTTTTTTTTATTTTTTTATTTTTATATTTTATTTATCAGGACAATGCATATTAACAACAGTACACCTGTAACATGCCAGAGTTAGCCGATGGCTAATTTTCATCTGTAGTCCTGTTTGCCAGTTGTACATTGGCATCCTAAGGAAAGTACAATTTCAAAAGTTTGCATGTATATACATATCTTAAATTGTGAAAATGTAAAAAATCTCACTAAAATAAGTTCTAAAAAAACAACATAATTATACACACGGGCATTAGCTTCACGTAGCATGCACTTTCAATGCAACAAGTTAAAAGCATTTGTTAGATGAGTATAAAATTAATTTTAACATCATTAGCAGGGTAATGCACAATAATTGCAGTTAACAGTTTGTTTGTTTGCTTTACTTTACTATAGATTCATTTTTAAACAAGACACTTTCATGCAGGCTTTTTATAGAGACTGAAAGTTAAAGACGATGCAGTGCAGAGTCTATTTTGGATCCAACAGTAATGTTGCAACACATAAGTGTGAGTAAGCATGTTTTACCACTATTGCATTGTCTATTCTAGACCGTTTGATATATATGGAGTATTTATACATTTTTTATCCCAAATGACCCATGTTGTTTTCAAAGTACGTCACAGCAGCATCCATCTGTTACTTTAATAAACAAAACTGTTAGCCATTTACAGCAATGGGTGTTTACCTGCAAGTCTTGAATAATAAAAACAGACCATTCAGAGAGGCTCAAAACAGGATAGAAAAAAGCCTATTAGTTCTAAATTATGATGTGTTTTATGTAAAATCAACATAATATGTGACATTATATGTGAAGCTGAGAGAATATTATAAAATAATTTTAAAAAGGCAGATCATGACCCCTTTCATGTTTAAATAAATACATAAATAAAAACCATTGATGTTTAAAAGCCAAATGATTGACTGACTGACTGATTGATGCATTTATTGAGTAGCAGTGTTATTCTTGTTCTAACCAAGAAAATCTAGTTCACATTAAGATACCCGTCTCTCAGATCTCAGTGTAGAGTGGATGAATATGTCATCAGACAACCTAACACATCATTAGTTGAATGAAAGATGACTGGGTAAAATATTTTAAGCACATATTAAAAGTTGTCTGGATAGCTACAAGACAAATTACTGACATCTGAGCAGCATTTCAAGTCAATTATCTTTGATAATGACGGAGAGGTTGATGATGGATCACAATGTCAATTAAAGCATCGTCTGCTTGACTGATTAAATTAATTTCCTAGCTGCTTCCTGCCCTATTCCATTCAGGGGTCATGCTGTTTTTTAAACGTGATCTTCACAGCATTTCGCCTTGAAAGTGATGTTCAATAAAAGGTTATCAGGATCAAGTAGAAAATAGTTTCATATTAACTCTTTTGCTGAAGGCGACACACTGTCACTTGAATCTGATGTTGTGGAGAAACAAAAGAGTATATCTCTAAAATGTTCATAAAAGTCAGTGCAAATTTTTTTTTTCAATAGAAGACTAGTCTTGCTGGCTATATGATAAACATCAGACTGGCATACGGCATGGTTTCCGCACAGACAAAACAAAATTAATTAATTAATTAATTTAATTAATTATATATATTTTTTATTATTATTATTATTAAGTCTTGCTGGCTATATGCATTTAAAAATTCCAAAACAAAAAACTAAAATCTCCACAAACTTTAAAAATATATATTTTACGAAAGTATATGAATTAGTTATTAATATTTTTGTGGAAACCAAAATATATTTTCTTTCAGGATGAAATATGATGAATAGAAAATTAAAAAGAACAACCTTTATTTGAAATTTAAATAATTTATTACATCTTAAAAGTCTTAACTGTAACTTTTGATTTATTTAATGCATCCTAGTTGGATAAAAGTATTATTAAAAAAAAAAAAAGTAGTGTAAATATATGTGTGTGCGTCCGTGTGTGTGTGTGTGTGTGTGTGTGTGTGTGTTAGTGTGTGTGTGTGTGTGTGTGTGTGTGTGTGTGTGTGTGTGTAGAATTACCCACTACTGTTCTTCGGATACAAATATTTAAAAAACCTAATCATAAATCTAACAATTTAACAATCTGTAAACTGTGTCAGAATTTGACAAGATACCAAAGCCAGCAAACAAATGTCAGACATCTGTCTGAACCCAAACATCTTTGAACACAAAATCTAATGATCTGAACTGCTATTCACATCCATTTATAGCTTTATGCTTTTATTTCTCTTAAGAAATTCTAGGATAAAAATATTAGATGTATTCAATACTTGAGAGTTCAATTAGGTCTCCTGAGTTATAAAAAAAAAAAAGTCTGAGCAAAATTGTTTTCCTCTGAGGCTGTTCATAGCTAAAGGGATCAATTAAATTATTGAAGAAAACATATCATGAGCATACATTTAAAGTTACTACATAATGGACTCTTAAAATACTGCAGCATCTTCTGCTCAAAATAAACTCCAGTTTGCATCTGAACATGTAATTAAAGCAATTATGAGCAATGCAGAAACTGAGCACATGTAACATCTGAACTACATCACATCCTCCACAGTCAATCACTGGTTTAAGTGGAAACGTATGGGATTTAAATCCTGCCATGATTCAAAACTGAAAATACAGGTCTGAAAGGTTGAAACTAAGTGTTTGAAAACTCAAAATCTTGCAAAAAAAAGTTTTGCAAGATTGAAAAATAAGATTTGCAAGCTTGCAAAATGTAAAAAAAATAAAAAATATCTCTGCAAACATTATGTTGTTTTTGAGATTTCCTTCTTCAGAACTGCAAAATTTTTTTACGATGTTGCGCAAATAATTTTTCAGAGTTTCAAATTTGTCAGTGTTCTCCCACTGTATTAGATTGTTTTCCAGGTTTGAAACCTTGTAAATGTTGATCTGAAAACTGGTGTGCGCATGTGGGAATTTTTTTTTGAAACTCTGAAAACAGAGCTTTGCAGGCTTGCAAAGTGGTAAAAAAAATTACATCTCTTCAAATGTAATTTTGTTTTTGAGTTTTCCCTCTTCAGAAGTGCAACACTCTTTTTTTATGGTGTTGTGCAATCATTTTTTCAGAGTTTCGAATTTGTCACTGTTCTCCCAGTGTATAGTTTGTTTTCAAGATTTGAAACCTTGTAAATAGTGATCTGAAAACTGGTGTGCGAAAAGATGAAAAAAAGTTTTGAAACTCTGAAAACTGAGGTTCGAAAGGGCGAAACTTATTACATTACATTACATTTGCACTCCTATTGCAGACTATTTTTTCAGAGCTGAGTTTACAACAACCACTTTGCGGAGATACGCTCACACAGTTGCGAGCTTGCGTCTCACGTGATTTGTGGCAGCGTTGTCACGCAGCTCTGCTCTGAAACTCTGAAACTCAGACTGAGCGAAAATGAAGCTTCGCAACCTCGCAAATAAAAAAAAGCCTGGAGGGAGGGCCTTCTGCTCTTGGCCAATGCTTTGCTGTCTGCTGACGTACAGTCCAATCACAAGTCGTATTTACTGGAAAGGTGGGATTGACCGACTGCTCCGCCAATGACAAAAGCGCACAGGATACGCAAACAGAGGATGCACAGATTTCTGGCCACAAGGCGGTCCCGTCGCGGTCCAGTTCTAAAATTAAGGTTAAGGGCCGTTCACATTTCGCACCTAAAAACGCGTCGCTTTCTCCTTCTTTCCAAAGCGCTCGGGCAGTTGCGCTCCTATGCACTGTTGTAGCTATAAAATTAATAGCACATTTGTGCTCGCGCACGTGCTGATACTCAATAATTAATGTTCAATGAATATAAAAACGTACACCATTTTTTTTCATGACTTAAATTATAAGGACATTCTAACTGTATTTATTAATTCTAACAGGCTTCATTGCGAAGTGAATGCTTTTGGACTCTTAGGACGTGTTTTTGTTGGGTTTTTGCAAAGTCGGTGACTCAAAATGTCAGCTCTATCGTCTCTCAATCCGTCACAAACAGCGTATGAGGACAATGGAAGCAATAAAAAACAACAAATATACAAGTGCTATAACAAGTCTCAGTTAGCTTACACGTAACAAAGGCTTTTAAATAATATAATAAAGAAATACTGATAACAGATAGAATAGAAAAAGAATAGAGCAAGCTAGAGTTAGAGGTCTTTTTTGCCTTTGTTAATTGTATAATAAAAGAAAACCGATAGAATACAAAATAATAGAAAGCTTATTCTTTTTTTAAGAATAGTGAGTGTTAAAGTTAGAGGGTCAAATACATTTGGAAGAGATGTGTTTTAAGCCGATTCTTGAAGATAAGGATTGGGTACAGACAATCCAGTAAAGATTTACCCAAACGAAGGTCTGAGACTACAGAATATCCTCAATGCAGAAAGCACTCTCTTTCACTCACACACAGTATCAAATTTAGCATGTGGTGGAGAACAAATAGTTTATCATATGTTTTAAACATTATATATTTATTAGCCTACTTATTTATGTTTTATATATATATATATATATAATATCTAAATATTCTTCTGGATGCACTATTGAAGTCACTTTAATTGTAATATTCTGTCTCTACATGAAGAGAGAGTCAGTGGTCCACTGCGTGAGGAAAGTGAGTCGCCAGCTGAGGAAAGTGAAGTGAGTGTGTATACTGATGCACCGCCGGTCTATCAGTGGTAAACTCAGTGGCTACTGGCAATTGTATGGTGAATTTCAGCGACAAGTGGTTAAACCTTTATTTTAGAACTGGACCGCGACGGGACCGCCTTGTGGACAGAAATCTGTGCATCCTCTGTTTGCGTATCCTGTGCGCTTTTGTCATTGGCGGAGCAGTCGGTCAATCCCACCTTTCCAGTAAATACGACTTGTGATTGGACTGTACGTCAGCAGACAGCAAAGCATTGGCCAAGAGCAGAAGGCCCTCCCTCCAGGCTTTTTTTTATTTGCGAGGTTGCGAAGCTTCATTTCCCTTTCATAGGTCACTTCGATGCTGCGGTGACGTCACCACGTATGGGAACACCTTCGGTGTGACGAATGTCTGAAGCCCTATACCATCCCGCCAATCCTATTGGCCAAATAGCGCGTGGCACCGCCCAGCATGCGTAGGCATATATATACCTGGTGCCGCGCGCCATTTACCTCAGATTTCATTCCTTCAGTACGAAGCGAATCTTCTGTGCCCTATTATCTCGCGTTCTCAGCGATCATCTACGAGCAGTATACTCCTCTCCGCGGACGCGATGAGTCAACGAAAGGTAGGAGCCGTATGATGGGTTATCACGAGGAGGCACTTATGAGAGGTTCGTTGCAGCCTCTCTACAGGTTCTCTCCTTGATAGCCTATGGCTACAGTAAAATATGCATACACTTCCCCTGTGCACTAACGCCATTAGGAAGTATCCGCGCTCTGGAGTGTATTTCTTAAGTCGCCTCGCGTCTAACCCCCACCGTTTCGCTTCTGCGGTCGCCGAGGCCCCGCACGAGGTGTTGGTTAGGGGCGATATGTGCGGCTTGAATATGAATACAGTGATGCACTGGAGTTCCATGTGCTCGCTCTCCCCCACTCGAGCGCGTTAATCAACAGTTTTTGCTCTTCAAATGGTGGATTACGGCTCACACAGCCGCCGCGTTTTCGCTAGCGGCTTGGCCCGATGTTATCTTGTTGGATTGAATCCTGCCGTGGATACGCTTCAGGATTATATACAACGAAACGCAGCGAGTTTGACGCACACGCTTTTCTTCATGTTAATATGCCAGGGACTATGCCCTTCACTGAGAGTGCTGTTAGACTGCTAATGCACATCTACCCTCTCACTGCAGTCCCCATACTCTAACTTTGACTGTCTCGCAGCAAGGGCACCTCGAGCGTCATTGAACTGAGCTATCATTCGCGCGCCCCTTCAGACACTCTGCACAATCCAGTCTTCAGAGTTTGAGGGACGGCGCGGAGGCTGGCAAAGATGGCCAGCGTATGACGGTTCACACAGCCACCGCGTTCTCGCTAGCGGCGTGGCCCGATGTTTATCTTGTTGAATTAAATCCTGCCGTGGATACGCTTCAGGATTATACACAACGAAACGCAGCGAATGTGACGCATGCGTTTTTCCTTCATGTTTGCTTAGGACTGTGCCCGCCTCCAGAGAGCGCTGTTGGACTGCTAATGCACATCTAAGCCTCTCACTGCAGTTTCCACACTCTAACATTTGACTGTCTCGCAGCAAAGGCTCCTCGAGCGTCATTTAACTGAGCTATCATTCGCGCGCCCCCTCAGACACTCTGCACAATCCAGTCTTTAGAGTTTGAGGGACGGCGCGGAGGCTGGCAAAGATGGCCAGTGTATACGGTTCACACAGCCGCCGCGTTCTCGCTAGCGGCGTGGCCCGATGTTCATCTTGTTGGATTAAATCCTGCCGTGGATACGCTTCAGGATTATACACAACGAAACGCAGTGAGTTTGATGCATGCGTTTCCTTCATGTTCTCTAACATTGACTGTCTCGCAGCAAAGGCACCTCGAGCGTCATTGAACGGAGCTATCATTCGCGCGCCCCCTCAGACACTCTGCACAATCCAGTCTTTAGAGTTTGAGGGACGGCGCGGAGGCTGGCAAAGATGGCCAGTGTATACGGTTCACACAGCCGCCGCGTTCTCGCTAGCGGCGTGGCCCGATGTTCATCTTGTTGGATTAAATCCTGCCGTGGATACGCTTCAGGATTATACACAACGAAACGCAGCGAGTTTGATGCATGCGTTTCCTTCATGTTCTCTAACATTGACTGTCTCGCAGCAAAGGCACCTCGAGCGTCATTGAACGGAGCTATCATTCGCGCGCCCCCTCAGACACTCTGCACAATCCAGCCTTCAGAGTTTGAGGGACGGCGCGGAGGCTGGCAAAGATGGCCAGTGTATGACGGCTCGCACAGCTGCCGCGTTCTCGCTAGCAGCGTGGCCCAATGTTTATCTTGTTGGATTACATCCTGCCGTGGATACGCTTCAGGATTATACACAACGAAACGCAGCGAGTTGATGCATGCGTTTTCCTTCATGTTCTCTAACATTGACTGTCTCGCAGCAAAGGCACCTCGAGCGTCATTGAACTGAGCTCTCATTCGCGCGCCCCCTCAGACACTCTGCACAATCCAGCCTTCAGAGTTTGAGGGACGGCGCGGAGGCTGGCAAAGATGGCCAGTGTATGACGGCTCACACAGCTGCCGCGTTCTCGCTAGCAGCGTGGCCCAATGTTTATCTTGTTGGATTAAATCCTGCCGTGGATACGCTTCAGGATTATACACAAAAAAAAAAAAAAAAAACCGCTAATATTGTTTCGGGCCGCGTGGGAACGCTTGCCCGGCATTTCTCAATGGGTGTTACGCACAATTTGTCACGGATACACCATTCAGTTTCGGAAAGGCCCGCCCCCTTTCCGCGGAATTCTCTCCACGGTGATGAAACCGATGGACATGGCGGTGCTGAGACAGGAAATGTTAGCTCTACTGAGCAAAGGGGCTATAGAAGAAGTACACCCCTCTCAGATGGAGTCAGGGTTTTACAGCCGTTATTTTGTGGTACCAAAAAAGGACGGCGGATTACGACCCATTCTGGATTTACGCCGTCTAAATCTTGCACTCAGGTCGAGCAAATTCAAGATGTTGACGGTAAAATCTATTTTGTCTCAGATTCAACCAAACGACTGGTTTGTCACGATCGATCTGAAGGATGCTTATTTTCATATTCAGATCATCGAGAGACACCGGAAGTTCCTCAGATTCGCTTTGGAGGGCAAAGCGTATCAGTACCGCGTTCTTCCCTTTGGCTTAGCGCTAGCTCCCCGTACATTCTCAAAATGCATGGACGCAGCTCTGGCCCCGTTGCGGCTCCGGGGCGTCCGTGTGTTAAACTATCTGGACGACTGGCTGGTGTTAGCGCAATCTCAGACTCAAGCACACTCTCATCGAGATATTGTGCTAAATCATTTACACAGCCTGGGTTTACGCACAAACTTCCAGAAAAGTGTATTAATCCCCTCTCAACGGATTACCTTTCTGGGAGTAGATTTGGACTCTCGCGCGATGACAGCAAAGCTTTCTGTCCCGCGCGCTCAGTCGATTACGTCATGCGTTCAGCACTTCAGGGCGGGTCACACAGTGACAGTGAGACTGTGCCTCAGACTACTAGGTCTAATGGCGGCGGCGCTTCCCGTGATTCATCTGGGTTTGCTTTACATGCGCCTGTTTCAGTGGTGGACGAAACGACAGAATATTTCACCCCGTTGTTCTCCGCATCGAACGATCTCGGTGACGCGGAGGTGTGTGATGTCGTTAAAACAATGGACATCAGCCGAATTTCTCCTCACCGGGGTTCGGCTGGGAATTTGCGCTTCCCGAGAGACTGTCACGACAGACGCGTCTTTGACCGGGTGGGGAGCTGTTTGTCAGGGGCGCCCAGCCCACGGAGTGTGGACAGCGGCACAACGCAGCTGGCACATGAACAAATTGGAATTACTGGCGGTTTTTCTGGCTCTCCAGTATTTTTCGAGTCTACTGACCGGCCGTCATGTGCTTCTCAGAACGGACAACACTGCGGTCGTGGCTTATCTGAACCATCAGGGAGGATTACGTTCTCGCCCTCTGTGCAGACTGGCGAGGCGGATTCTTCTTTGGTCTCACGACAAATTTCTGTCGATCCGGGCTGTTCACATCCCCGGACGACTGAACTTCGGAGCGGATTTATTATCCAGGCAGACTCTGGAACAAGGGGAATGGAGATTACACCCCCAAACGGTGAATCACCTATGGCATATTTTTGGGGAAGCGGAAGTGGATTTATTCGCGTCGAGCACGACTACGCATTGCCCGCTATGGTTCTCCCTAAGCCCTCCATCACCCCTGGGTCTGGATGCGCTAGCTCACAGCTGGCCTAGGACCAGCTTGTATGCGTTTCCTCCGATTCGGCTGGTCCCAGCGGTATTATGCAGAATACGGCGGGACAGAGTGGGACAGCTGTTGCTGGTGGCTCCACGATGGCACACACAGCCGTGGTTTGCGGATCTCATCAATCTGTTAGCGGGCTCTCCGGTGGAGATTCCCCTCAGATGGGATTTATTATCGCAAGCACAGGGACGGATCTGGCATCCCAGGCCAGATCTGTGGAACCTGTGGGCGTGGCCTCTGAGCGGAGTGAGTTGATATGTCCCGGTCTTTCTGCTGAAACTACCGAGACTATACTGAACTCTAGAGCAGTTTCTACGAGACGCTTATATGCTTTCAAGTGGAAACTGTTTATGACATGGTGTGAAACTCATGATGTGGATCCAGTTTACTGCCCTGTGGCTTCAGTACTGGAGTTTCTTCAAGACCGTTTTTCGGAGGGATTGACACCAGCCACCCTGAAGGTTTATGTGGCAGCTATCTCAGCTCACCATGAGCATATAGGTGGTGTTTCAGTGGGTCGTCATCCACTGGTTTCTCGCTTTATACAGGGTGCGCGACGGTTGAGGCCTTTCCGCCCTGTGCGAGTTCCTTCATGGGATTTATCCATTGTGTTACTGGGTTTGTCAGGGCATCCGTTTGAGCCCCTGGAAACTGTATCGGATAAGCTCCTGTCTCTGAAGACACTTCTTCTCATGGCTTTATCCTCCCTTAAAAGAGTTGGGGATTTACAGGCTCTCTCTGTCTCACCCTCGTGCATGGAGTTTGCACCAGGCTCTGTGAAAGTGTTGTTGCGACCTAGGCCTAATTATGTTCCTAGGGTCGCGTCTAATCCTTTTCATTTTCAGCAGGTGGTCCTGGAGGCCTTTTCTCCTGCTGCGACAGAGTCTGGAGATCTAAGTCTTTGCCCTGTGAGGGCGTTGAAGACTTATGTGGATCGCACTGCCCCATGGCGTGAGTCTGACCAGCTGTTTGTCTGTTTTGGACATAAGAATAAGGGCCATGCAGTTACGAAACAGCGCATGTCCCATTGGCTGGTGGAGGCTATTTCCTTGGCCTATGAGGCGCGCGGGCTCGCTTCGCCCTTAGGAGTAAAAGGTCATTCCACGAGAACAGTGGCTTCTTCTCAAGCCTTTCTCAGTGGATCTTCTATGGATGATATCTGTGCTGCGGCAGGCTGGTCCTCACCGAGCACTTTTATCAGGTCTTACAGTCTGGATGTGAGGATGGCTCCTGGCTCCCGGGTTCTCTCCGCTTGAGCAGATGCTTCCTTGGATCCAAGCTATCAGGTACGTCAGGCGTGATGGTATAGCGTTCCCATACGTGGTGACGTCACCGCAGCATCGAAGTGACCTATGAAAGGGAACATCTCGGTTACGTATGTAACCTTGGTTCCCTGAATAGGGAACGAGATGCTGCGGTTCTGGCCGTGCCGTACCTTGATAGCTTTCTTCTCTTCTCGTCATGAAATCTGAGGTAAATGGCGCGCGGCACCAGGTATATATATGCCTACGCATGCTGGGCTGTGCCACGCGCTATTTGGCCAATAGGATTGGCGGGATGGTATAGGGCTTCAGACATTCGTCACACCGAAGGTGTTCCCATACGTGGTGACGTCACCGCAGCATCTCGTTCCCTATTCAGGGAACCAAGGTTACATACGTAACCGAGATGTTTCGCTCAGTCTGAGTTTCAGAGTTTCAGAGCAGAGCTGCGTGACAACGCTGCCACAAATCACGTGAGACGCAAGCTCGCAACTGTGTGAGCGTATCTCCGCAAAGTGGTTGTTGTAAACTCAGCTCTGAAAAAATAGTCTGCAATAGGAGTGCAAATGTAATGTAATGTAATAAGTTTCGCCCTTTCGAACCTCAGTTTTCAGAGTTTCAAAACTTTTTTTCATCTTTTCGCACACCAGTTTTCAGATCACTATTTACAAGGTTTCAAATCTTGAAAACAAACTATACACTGGGAGAACAGTGACAAATTCGAAACTCTGAAAAAATGATTGCACAACACCATAAAAAAAGAGTGTTGCACTTCTGAAGAGGGAAAACTCAAAAACAAAATTACATTTGAAGAGATGTAATTTTTTTTACCACTTTGCAAGCCTGCAAAGCTCTGTTTTCAGAGTTTCAAAAAAAAAATTCCCACATGCGCACACCAGTTTTCAGATCAACATTTACAAGGTTTCAAACCTGGAAAACAATCTAATACAGTGGGAGAACACTGACAAATTTGAAACTCTAAAAAATTATTTGCGCAACATCGTAAAAAAATGTTGCAGTTCTGAAGAAGGAAATCTCAAAAACAACATAATGTTTGCAGAGATATTTTTATTTTTTTAACATTTTGCAAGCTTGCAAATCTTATTTTTCGATCTTGCAAAACTTTTTTT
This sequence comes from Carassius carassius, assembly GCF_963082965.1. Taxonomy (NCBI): domain Eukaryota; kingdom Metazoa; phylum Chordata; class Actinopteri; order Cypriniformes; family Cyprinidae; genus Carassius; species Carassius carassius. The sequence goes on from NC_081778.1 coordinate 29,575,485, forward strand.
TGTAAGATTGAGTTTTCGAACACTTAGTTTCAACCTTTCAGACCTGTATTTTCAGTTTTGAATCATGGCAGGATTTAAATCCCATAGAAACACAGGCATCTTCGGGACAACCGCTATTCAACGAACAAGTATCCTTGAGATGCATGCTAGAAAATAAAGACAGTATCTAAGACATATACTGTATGAGCTGGCCAATAGAAAAGGGGCAATTTGAGGCTATACTTGATATTGAACAAACACAATTTTCAAGAACAGCTCAAAAAATAAATTTTGATGTACCCTCTTCTTGTTTCAACCCTGTAAAGTATTAGTTTTGACAGTTTATAGTAACCACAGATGTCAAGCTTCAAAAAGTAACAAAGAACTATAGTCCATATGACTTTGTGTACAACATCCAAGTTTTCTGAAGTCAGTCAATAGGTTTCTGAGGCAAACAAATCCAAATCTTACCATGCAATTTAAAAAAAATTGCCCAAAAAACTAGAAAATTCACAAAAATCACAAATAATTACAAAGAAACTGCGAGTAGCACTTTGAAAGAAGCATGACATTTCAAAGTAGAAATACTGAAAAGGTTTTTTTTTTTTTTTTTTTTCTAAGTGGACTCCAATAAACTCATTTTTCCAGTGGTTCGGAGAAGCAATCTTGGTTTGGTGTTAGTGAAGTCAAATCTGGCATTAAGTGCCATTTTTTAATCTGAAATCAATGCAAATTGCATTTGAGATCATTGTCAGAGCAATGGGTTGTGTTCTACTTTTTGTTCTTCTAGTCTTCAAACTAAATGTGCTTAAAGATAGTTTAAAAAATCTGGTTACAAAACAGCAGAATGAGGGTAAGTAAACAATTACTGGACTACCCAAATGTTAAGCTGTCTTCTCATTTTGTAAAACAAAGCCAAGCACTAGATGAAAAAAAATGAAAGAACCATGCAAATTTAAAAGAACAATTCAGACAAAAACGAATTGTTGTTCCAGCCCTGTAAACTCAGTTTCATAGTGACCCCAGCTGTCAGACTTCAGAGGCACCAAAAAAGTACCATAAAATAATCCATATGACTTGTACACTAAACTTTCTGAAGTCATACGATAATCTTGTGAGACAAAAGACCAAATCTTACCATGTATGGAATTTTTTTTTAAAACAAAGTTCTCTCAGAAATTGCAAGTAATTTTCACAAACAAAGAAACTGCAAATAACACATTGAATTAAACGTGAAATTTTGAAGTAGACTGAAGTAGTAGTATTTTTTTTTTTTTTTTTTGCAATACACATTTCATATTTCAGTGATTTTGAGAACCAGTGTTGTCAAAGCTGGCATGACGTGTGCCATTTTTGAATTTCAAACCAATATGAATGGGATTTGATATCTCTTTCTTGGACCACAAATGGGTTTTGTTCTAACTTAATGGTGTTTTGTTCATTATGAACTGTCTTGAAACAAGATTTTGTCTAAAGATTCTTCAAAAACAAAAATCCCATTTGGTTTGTCAGACAGCATAAGGGTGAGTAAACAATGACTGAACTATTTCCAGTACCCAAACTTTAACAAAACCAAAGCACTAGAGATCAAGTACATCCTCCAAGTGAGCGAATGTAAGCACCATGCAGATTCTCAAATTCAAAACCACTAAACTACACTACAAAACCATCTACACCACAACCAACCGAGTGGGACCTAGATCAATAGTTTCAAATGAGATGAAAAGTTATTTCATTGGCCTTACACACTGCCCAATTTTCTAAGCGCATTTTATTAAAAGTTCATCAAGAAGGCCTTGAAGGCAGCGCAGTGCTGTTTGTATGGCCAATGATATTACATGAGAAATAACTTCAAAGCTACTGCATATACCCGTGGCCTTGTCTCATCGCTGGAGCACTGTAGAAAGCCACGAAATATGTGCATTCATGTAAAAAGCACCATTATTTACCAACTTGACATTATGATGAATTGAGCAGATCACAGAGCTTGAACTATAGTAATCATGCTTTCTGTCCAATGGCATTTCTGTCCCAATAACGTATGACATTTACCTACACCGGGAGGGAAATGTAATGAGGACAATGCTGTTGTTTGGCACATGAATGTATGCAAGAAAGCAAAAAATAATACAAGGGAGGTTAATGTTGTGCTAAGGCAGCACAACTTCATTCTGTGATTTCCATTACATTTCCATTAGACTGAGTCTCTAAGCACTAACAGATGTGAGGGAACGCTGCATGCGTTAAAAGGTGTTTGCTGAAAGTAAAAAATTGTTTTAATAAAAATCAAATTTAAACAGCATATTGGGGGATTTTTATTCTTGTCAGCTTCAAGTCATGTCATATGTGACTCACGTTGACTGCAACACCAAAAGATGGATTTTAGTTTTCAAGAGTGACTTTGCAATATAAATAAATTGATCAATCACCAGATCTTGTTGTTATTTCGTTCATAGGCTACCACACCATCTCAACTATGACATCTTATATCCTGGACAGATTCTTTATTTTTCACAAGTCACTACCTTTACCCTATGAGTCGCTGTATGTGACAAATGGTTCTGGTGGGCAGTTATGAACTATTTCTATGTCACTCTGTGAGGTTAGTCTGCCATTTATAAATCTTATGCATAAACATATGAACAGCAATCAATCATGCTTGCTGTCCAGTACAACAAGACCCATGCAACCTGTGCTTTTCATTCAAGTAAAGCCCTGCAAAAATCCTGAACTGTGCAGTTCATTATTTATTTTTTACTGTAGAAATATATATATTGCCTCGTTAAATATACATTTTCTTTGGAAAAATTAAAACATTTTAAAGTGACGTTATAATATTTTGCGCCCGAGAAATATCAGTAATGCAACAATGTACAGGGACAGAAGGAGAGAGAGAGAGAGAGAGAGAGAGAGAGAGATTTTAAGCAGTTCTTTTCACTTCCATAGTGATAGATAGATAGATAGATAGATAGATAGATAGATAGATAGATAGATAGATAGATAGATAGATAGATAGATAGATAGATAGATAGATAGACAGACTTAAATGTTAACATTACTTTAATCCACTTCCATACAGCTATCTGTAGAATCGGATTGGAAATGATGATCTAATGAAATGCGATGAAAATGGGAATTTCTTTATAAAACGAACGTCTTGAAACGGGACAAAATAAATGCGATTTATCCGGTTCCGTGTCCTGTGATAAAGGAATCGACTAACGCATAAAATGCTTTTCGAATGTGATAGTTATGCATGTGAACACACGTATGTTCAGTATTATAAAGACACAACTGAGGCTCTGTAAACTCCTGCCTATGTTTTTGCGTTTTTCCATCTCGTCCAGACACCTGAAGCCCTTCACAGTCTCACAAACCAACCGACAGCAACACTTACCATGCACACACGACAGTATACAGCAGAACACTATATTCCCAATGATAAATCCAGTTTTAAACGTCATCTTGGTAGCGTGAGCGCATCCGATACATCCTCTATGTGAAAGCACTAGAAATCCTCGCCATCCCTCATTATCGGCTGCTTTTATAGTCTCAAGTGTCCGGCAGAAACGGATATTTCTCGCGCTGGAGAGGAGACTGATCGCTAGAGTCCGTCAGCGCTGGATGTATGAGGAGACCAGCAGCAGCAACCTTGACGAGGACTCAACCATCTCGCCAACAGGGGCACAAAGTATTCTCTGTACTCCTCATTTGACTCTCCTCACTTACAGAGCAGCGCATGCTGCTTTCAATGCCTCTCTAATGAACGCATGCATTCGCATGCACATTGCATTTCACAAAGAGTTGCCAAATGCTCGCGCGTTACCGTTTTAAATGTTGCCGATGCAACAACCAAAAGTAACGCCGTTTTAAAAAGTGAATGCAGTCGGCGACATCAGTGCATCATCATTGATCACTATGCAGTGTGAAATATATTTAAAAAATAAAATTGAATTGACAAATGCGGATTTTAAATGATGGCAATGTATCAGCCAAATGCATGCATTCAGAGAAATAGTGTGTCGAACGTTACATACAACACAGAGCGAATGCACTTGCAGTTACCAAATGTTACTTAACTACTGAAAAAAAAGATGCATCAACAAAAAAGCAATGCCTTACTCTCAAACGTCATTATATATTACATGCGTAGAATATAATTGTGCAAGTGGCTGTCAAACGTGAATGCATTACTAATGAAAATTTTTGCAATGCACCAAGAAAAAGCATTGCCTTTATTCTAATAAATGCATGCAGAAAAAGTGCTTTGTCATTAAATATTGCATGTATGCACAACGATTTATATATTTAACATATTTGCAGTGCATCAACTAAAACCTGTGGTCTCTTACATTATAATAATCAGCCCATTCCAGCATTTCATTAAAAGTGAGAGAGCGTCCAATTTATCCAGCCCCCCTAAGGTACATTTAATAAAAGATGGGATTTTAGAGGGAGTCTTCCGCCATCTGTAGGTTAGGACCACTTCTGTTCCATACAGCACTCTAACACACTCACACACACACACACACACACACACACAGTCAACTTCTCTCTCTCTCTCTCTCTCTCTCTCTGATAAACCTTTTACACGCACACACACATACATTTGCATGAACACATTCAGACAAGTATGGCTGAGAGCTTGGGTTTCTTTGAAAAATATTTGTTGACAGCTAAAGTTTATAGTAATCAGAAAGACAGAGACTCGTAATTGAAGAAGTTTTCTGTTGCAGGGCTTGAAAGCATCAAGGGTTGTGTACCGAAACCTGTTGATGGAACCGGTAGCTATGCACCAAACCAAATCAGAAGGCAGATTTCGGTGCCTCATTTCAGTGCCTCTTAAATGCCTGAGCGATCGATTAAAAAAATTGTCCTGGTTCTCCGAAATGTACACACGAAGCATGGGAGTTGCTAGGCTTTTTAGTGGGGCTATAGCATTTAGCTCCATAAACTGTCCACAAAATCGCGATCGCCTAAGATTCAGTCAGCTTAAATTTTCCTCTCCATCTTTTAGCGCGGTCTTCAATCCGCGGACCGCGGCGGAGCAGCGCGAGCAGACTCAAACAGAAACAGAGGACTCAAGGTTATGGAGTCAATTTAACACCGTATATATACACAAAAAAAATTATGTTTTGCAAAAGAAAATAAAGTTTTGCAAACGAAAATTAAAGTATTGAGGAAAATAAATTTGCTTTTTGCAAACAAAAATTAAGAATTGCAAAACATAAATGAAACAGCGCGAAAGCAATGATTTTGCAATCATAGTCTAGTTTGAGCTTGCGATACCATTTTTCCTTTGCGCTTCACTTTTCTGCACGTCTCTCTTTGTGGCACTGTTTTGACCTGGGGGCGGAGTCAAGGGACGGGGGCGTGTCGACATGACTCCCTGGAAGTGACGTCATCGGCCCAAGACACAGCACACACTGATCCAGGTCCTAATATGTTGATATTCCTAGTACCTGCATATTTTGTGGCAATGAAGAGGACACCATAATAGATTTATTTTATTCTTGTGAGTTTGTTCAGAAATTTTGGCTTGACTTGTATTCCCATTTAAACAAACCCCCTATCTTTGCACAATCTTTTAGCTTGAAAGATATTATCTGTTATTACTCTGACTCTGCCAACAAATCTAAAGAGTATATATTCAACTTTTTTATTTTGTTCATCCATTTTTCATCCATAAGCAAAAATTTATGGGCTCAATTCCTACTTTTCATATTTCCTGATTGAGGTTGACTCACTGCTCAAATCTTTTTGTTTAACTAACAATAAAAAATGTGTCAGGTTTTTGGATTTATATGAAAAATGTATTTCTATTGACTGATTAAGCTTGGATAGCTTTCCTTCATTGGTTTAAAATGTATTTGTGTATTTATTTTATCATTATTATTATTATTATTATATAGATTTTTTTTCTTTTCTTCCTCTCTCTCTCTTGATTGTAAGCTACATGCCCCTTTATTGTGTTTTATTTCTCCTCTTCTCCTCTGTCTTCTTTATTTGTTAATGTCCTCCTGAAGGTGATTGTATATTTTCATCCAATTTCTTGAATTAAAAAAAAAAAAAACTGATCCAGGTCCTTTCATGATGAGCAGTCTTTCGAGTGGATCGTTTCTTTATATTCAATAGCATTAAAACATTCATGTTTTCGTTTTATTTACTTTATTAACAAATGTATGTGTATTAGCAGCGTTTGCTCAAGTTAAAGAAGTTGTTAACATCTGCTGTTTATTTCTCTCGATGTGCACACTTTTATAGCGTTAAAATGTGTATTTTTTAATTTGGTTAAGTGTTTGTGTAAAATCTCTTAATTTGTGGGAGGACGCCAGCGCACAGAAGCGTTCTTTGTTTACATTAGTTCAGAGTTACTGCTAGTTTTAATGTAAAATAATGCAATTGACTTTATAGCCTTAGAATAAGGAAAGCTTGGGAAACGAGAGCATCCAAGGAGCGTACGAAAGCTTTGGATTTAAAAAAAATTATTTTTAATGTTCTTTAATGCTATCCATAGTTTTTTGTGTCCTTTTTTATTTATTTATTTTTTTAATTTTTTTTTTGAAGTATCGGTTCAGGCACCGTTTAGGTACGGGTACTGTTTTAAAGGTATCGAAATGGCACCGGTATCGTTAAAAACCCAAACGATACCCAACCCTAGTGTGAACACACATAGAGGTCGGTCAAGAGCTGTCAGTGGTGCTGAATTAATTACTCCACACTACAGACTGCACAAGATGCTATTAAAGGAATAATTCACACGTAAACTTACCCTTATTTACTCACCCTAAAATATCAAAATATTCTAATGCTTTCTGTAGAAGACAATATTAGACTTTCTAACCACTACTCATGTTCTATACAAATGACTGTAAGGCTTTAAATGACAAAATCACACCTTAAAATTATCCATATTACTAAATCTTGTAATTATATGATTTTTGCATAAAAAAAACAGCTTAAAATGATTTATCTTCCCCTCAGACATAGCTCCTTGTGCTTCTGTGTATTCAATATGTGTGTACTGCAATCAGTTATGAAACACATGAAAACCCATGGCTCCATCACATCCAGTTTGAAGATTAAACTTTTGATTTAAGCAAAAGCATATTGCATTATTATGTGAACATGGATTATGGACTCGTATTTTGGCCCGAAGCAACAGTTTGAAGTTAAAAATGCTTTAATGATGGATTTGTTTCTTACAAACGTGCAGCTTTTTGCTTCACAAGATGTTAAATTGTTATTATTATTTTTATATTTCCTTTACAGACACATCAAACTAACCAGCACCATTCTCCCTTCTGTGTGACTGAATGAAGTCTGTAAACTGCTGCTGTCACTTGAAAACTGGAAATTTCAAAACCCCCATGGCAATAGCAGACAGAGAGATGGGGCAGTACAGCTGTGGAAAGATTGCTCTCTTATCTCTTCCTTTTGATAGATTTATTCCCTATCAAAGTAAGCTCAACCGTACGGTAGAGATCCAGTGACAATTCACAATCAATCTCTTGTCATTCCAAACCTGTATGAATTTTTCTCCTATAGCATATATTTTGAAGAATGTTGGTAACCAGGGGCGTCAAGCATTCATGATTTTTGAGGGGGCACATTTGGGGGGGGGGGGGTCGGGAGTATAAGTCATTTGATCAATATATGGAAATGTAGTGTAATCTATTAACTACACATAAAAACCTGACATTTTACTTAAGTGCCATATCATGCCATAAAATATTTTTAATACGACTGAATTTGCATTTAATGTAAATTTTAATAACAATATTGTAAGATACTTATTTTAACACTTTCATTTTACAGAGAGTAAAGAACATTTACATTATCAAAAAACATGTTCATTCAGTCTAGCCAGAGTTCAGGCACTCTCAAAAACTCCCATTAAAATCACTGAAGCACTTTACATTATGAAACGAATATCTTACTTACATTCGTACGCACATCTGCACTTTTTGTTGTTTCTGATGGGAGAATTCGCTAAATAATTCAGTCAGCGAGCAAGTGAACAAAACACCGCGTTTCAGTGATGACTCTTCTGGACGTCTCTCATTGGCCATTGCATCCATAAGCGCAACAGAATAGTTTCTGATTGGTTATCATGAAGCGTTGTACGAACGCGTCTGTCTCTGGCTCAGCGCCAGCCAGCGAACGCAGATTTGAATTTAGCAGCTGATGCTGTGCACTGAACGATCTAATCACACCGCTGTGATTGTATCAAATATATAAAAAATATTATTCTGCAATTTTTTTTTTTTTTCGTTTGGAAGCTGCATTTAAAATCCACTTGGCTCAGAAATCTGAGGGGGCACGTGCCCCCTCACTTTGAATGGGCACGACGCCTCTGTTGGTAACCACACGGTTTTGGTTCCCATGGTCTTCCATTGTATATATATATATATATATATATATATATATATGTTTTTATATATGATATATATATATATGATATACTGATATATATATATATGTCATCTACACAGTGAAAGACAGGTAAATGGGAACTGAAACGACAGTATATTCAGGTTGGATCAACATGACTACTGTTGTGCTCTTTTGAGTCCTGGACATGTTCTTAGAGAAAATCACATACAGTACAATAAGTTGTACAGCAATATCCAGAGCTGTCATAGTGCTACATCAATACATATTGCATGACATGAGCACACTGTGAACCCAAGACACATACTACTATAGTGCCAAAACCAGGTGAAAAACACCTTTTGAATTATAGTCATTTTAAATCAGCTGGGAAAACCAAGACTGATGATTTTTTACTTTCTGATTCACTGAAGACAGCATGCTCTGTGCAACTTACACTCCTGCCAAGTATTAGCCCATACACTGCAACACAGCACCACTGCAATAGCATCTATGATACATGGTTATGAATGCAAAGCATGCTGCTTTTCTATGATTTATTTCTAGAGCAACCCATCTGTCCATTGATTTGGTGGAGGCCAGCAAAGCTGCTACTCACTGAAAATCTGGCTCGCTGTCAAAGCGTTTGTTTCATATCAATACAATTGAAATTAGATATATAAATGACCAGTGTTGCAGGCCACGCATTATCCAATTAGATTCAGTTTTTCAAGAATTGCTTGTTAAATTTGCACCATAACATAACATAAGCTTTTCCGATTGATGTGATTGAAAACCTCTCTCTTCCTCATGTTGGGATTAATAGGGGTATGTTTTAGGTGCGCACGAAAACATGTTTTAGTATGTGAGAGCATGATGAGTATTATATTTCTAGAGTGTGCGAGACATGCACAGCGAGACTTCTTTCAGCTTACCCTGAGATTGGTGTTTTAGAGACACAAAATACTGCTGGTAATCAGAAATTAATCTCAGCACTTTAGTGGAATCTGGTTATGCTTGTTATTTCTAACAAACAAAATGGCAGAATTTAGGGGTTGCATCAGAGTGGTGGGGGATTTGCTCTGGCCTGGACCCCGAGGTACAGTTACTATGAACTTTGCCAATGCAAATTCATGGTACAGCCTATATACGATTGCATGCAAACATGTCTAGGGGTAAAGACTTGTGCACAGCAAGAAATACCACTTCTGATGTGCAAAAACATCTGCTAGCTAAGCAGAACACCTCAATTCTGGAACAGAGAGAGTCTCAGACCAAAAGTGAAAAAAACATAGCGCTAAACTATCTGTCTGTTACTGTCTACAAAATGTAACAGAATTAATTATATTAATTATATAATTATATGATAATATAATCTTAGTAATATATAATATTGTAGTGGAAAAATATAACAACAGCAAATAACATAACTACACATAAAATAAAATACAACATAATCCTGCATGCTTTTAAGGGTCATACAAAAAAAAAAAGAGCAGTGATTAAATTATTATACTATATAAATGAATAAATTAATTATACTAAAATATTAAATGTATCATATGTAAGTTATATATAATATAGAAAGGAAAAAACGTAAATCCTGCAAGTCATAAAAAAAATGTACACCAATGAAATAAAACATTATATTATAATATTTATAATATAGAAAGGAAAACATTTAAATACTGCATGATTTTAAGAGTCAAAACACAAAAGGCTCTGATATAGTATAATAGAAAAAAAGTGTTTAAATTAAAATAAATGTAGCTACATTTACAATACATTACAATATAATACAATATAATATACTACTGAGAGAAGCATGATTGGGTACTGATAAAATTTTAGTATGGAAGAATGAATGAATATAGCATGTCTAATGTGAAAACCATTTGCAAGCTAAACACCAGTCAGATGAAAATGTAGCACAAAATTATTTTCTACAAGATGTAACAGAGCTAGTTACATTTTATGAGTAACGCAATGCTGTAAGCCATTAACCCATAAATTATGTCAAGAAACTGTATTAACCCTCTGGGCTTCTTCGTAAATGGGTTACACTTAGCTTCCTCCGGGTCAAAAAAGACCGAAGCCTTAAAAATGTAACTTTTTTTTTCCCAGGAAAACCAATCAAATATATTTTTGTTCAATAATATTTTTTGTATATTATTTAGAATTTTTAAAGATTTTTATGATACTTTGCATTAATTATATATTTTTTATGAGCAATTTTTTCCATTAGAATTAATATATATATTTTTATTTTATTTTAATTTTAATTTTTTTTCAATAAATGCACCATTGCACATCAAAATAGAGTGCAGGCCTAAAATAAAAAAAAATTCAAGTGAGAAGAGCGCCATCCAGTGGCTTTAAAATATAATAAATGTGTGTAATGTCCTGTAACCGCCTATAGGCTGCCATAGCTTTTTTTTATTTATTTTTTTTATTCCCATTTGGAAAGAAAAAAAATCGAATTACTAAGCAACCACTGAATGGAACAACACAATCTATATATCATTTTAAAGCTTAGGATCTCAGCTTTTTAATGCATCTAATCACATTTATTAACTCTTAACGAGTGCTGAGTAATCCCTCTAAAACCGAGTGTACCGCCAGCAGGCGCCACCTAGCTGCGAAAATATTCATTACCATATTTTTCAAAAATATTGCCTTGATTAACACAAAGTTGATGTCATTTGAAAGCTTAGGGTATGACCTTTACAGTGAATGTATCCACTTTGAAAAAATCTTAAGTATTGCTGAGTTATTTGGTGATAAATACAATTTCTTTTTTTTTCATAATCTATAAAATAATGTACTGCAATGTGTCAAAAACATCATACAGCTCATGAAACATTCACAGATCATTGAAAATGCCACTTCATTTTTTACAGCATATTATTACAATTACAATGAGCCTAAAATTAACATAATCTATTGCTTTTATGACTAGATATTCTTCATGGAGAAACAATTGCCCATGAGGGGGCGTCAAAGACTGTACAAAAAGGCTATCTCTGTTCCAAATGCTGTAACTTTTGATTCCTTTATCCAAATTATTATTATTTTTTATCCAGATGCAGCTAACATGTAGGGGGACTTCACTAAAAAGGAATTTTCCTCCTACCTTATTTCCTTCCTGAGTTATTCCATGACAAATAAGAAAGATATGCAAAATCATAATACAAATTATATATATATTTTGTCTTTTATCCGCAATTTCTCTGCAGGACAATGTCTAAATGTAATCTAATTTATATTTTTGAAAAATTTAAAAAGAGTTCTTTCAAACGATACCTACCTTTTGACTCTCCTTGCTATAGTTTTGGAGTTATTATGATTATATAGTAAAATATAGCAAAATTTGCTGTTTCAGTCTTACCAGTTAATTTCTCTGTGTGTGTGTGTGTTTGTGTGTGTGGGTGTGTGTGTGTGGGGGGGAGGGTGTCTTATTTGCACTCTTGATGTTTTAGAGTGTCACCCCTTCATTGCTGTACACTTTTTTTCTGCACAGTGGCTGATCTGTAGTTAGTACCACCAAAAGTTTCTCTGAGTTTTCCTATTTTCTTGTATTTCCCATTCATTTCCTATGTGGGTCATTTTTGACCCGTAGGAAGCTAAGTGTGACTTTTTTTTTTACGACCCTTTAACATATCAGAATCATCTCCTTGATTTTTTTGTGTGTTCACATAGGTAATACAACAAAAGTCACCAAGTTTCATCCCCCTCCGATGAAGCAAAAAAATTAAACAATTTAAAACGTACATGGTTTCGGTCTTTTTTGACCCGAAGAAGCCCAGAGGGACGTCATGTGAGAGTCTGCATCATTCATGTTACAACCCGAACATGCTTGTTTGAGAAGTTAAACACAGGGCCCCTGTGGGCTACATAACACAGTGAAAGAATGCTCTAGACTTGTTTCTGTCATCTTTAATACAGCTTTGAACATGACTGAGGTAGGAGGCGTGCTACTTGGACATTTCAGGCTTCGATTTCCACTTCATTAGCATAGATTAAGAGTGAGAGGGAATTATCCAGGGATGCTGGGCAGGAGGTCAATCTGCATTGGCCCCCCTGCCAACAATGGGCTCCATCTGAAGGTCTAGTTCAGAGATGATAGGGAGTAGTACAGAAAGTCATTAGTGATGTACTTTGCAAGGTCTTGTCTGCCCCCATGTTCTGCCTGCTGGCCAATTTAATAACTAGCCACTCTCACCTCATCTGATCTGCGCGTGCTTTCTGAATTCCAGGCAAGTCCTTCTTACAGTTCTTCCAATTTTGTCTGTTAACTGCCAAGGTGCTCCTTCCATTTTCACTCATCTAGAGGTACTGATCTAGTAGTTCTATCAGCTTGCAAAGGACATTGAGCATCTCTCGATTATATTTTTTCTTGATAAAATAAATGTTTAGTAGTAGTAGTAGTTTATTCAGGAATACATGGCCTCTCGGCCCATAGTTCCAATGTTACAATAGCATGACAGATGTTTAGTGATGCACTTTGCAAGGTCTATATATATGTGTGTATATATATGTGTATATAAATTAATGCAGCCGCATTACATATATCCATAACAAAAAATGCCATGCATTGCAAATAAATAAATAAATAACTACAATAATAATAGTGATTTTATAGTGATTATTAACTTACATAAACATAAAACAATTTAATATAATACATAAATATGAAAAATATATATTAGGGCTGGTAATTTAAAATGTCACTAAAATTCAATCTCACGTTTGAGATTGTTTCACATATTTACATCACATAGTTAAGAAATATCACACGAGCTGTAGGCTAAGTGCAATATCACACGAGTGCAAATGTGATACTCATCCAGTTCAATAAGAAGTTAATATTGTTTTATTTTAGACACAATGTTGTCTGTTTTGCTCAATTTTGCCAACCAGAAGATAAGGACAAAGCAGAACTGTTCATTTCCGAGCAAACCACAGCGGTATTTCATTTCTAAATCCACGTTTTGAACGAATTTGATGAACCATTTGGTGCGTTGAACCATTGGCATATGCGTTGGCTTTGACAAGTGGCGCTGCACAGAACTATCGGTGTATGTTTTCAGAGTACCGCGAGAGCGATTCAAAAGCACAAGGAGTCGTCTGCTGTCTAAGCTCTTGCGGTACTTTGATGTCACACATCGATCGGTCTGATGGTGATGATGCGAACAAGCCTAATGATTCAATAAACAATTCATAAAGAACCATTTACTTCACTCCTGAATTAATCAGCCATTTGAACAAGTCAAATGAATGAATAAATGACTCGATGACTTACTTATTAAGACATTTACCACCACCTACTGGCAGTTTTAGTTTATTATTTATAGTATCATTTCATAAAAAAAAAATCATATTTTCATAGTAATTCTAATAAAATTAAGAAAATAAATTATTAAAGTTATAGTTCACTCAACCAAAAATGACGATTCTGTCATCATTTACTCACATGGTCCAAAAGAGTAGGCTATATGTAATACATTTTATCAAACAAAATATTTCTTTCTGAAGCTACTTTTTGCAATCTATGTTTGATGCATTACACAACAATGACTTTACATTATAATTTGTGAGTAATTTCTCCAAATTTGATGTGTGATTAATTTGATTAATTAATCGCCACATCATGTAAATAATTAGATTTAAAAAAAAAAAATATATATATATATATATATATACAGGTGCTGGTCATATAATTAGAATATCATCAAAAAGTTTATTTCACTAATTCCATTCAAAAAGTGAAACTTAAGACCAATATAAAAAGGATTTTTAGAAATCTTGGCCAACTGAAAAGTATGAACATGAAAAGTATGAGCATGTACAGCACTCAATACTTAGTTAGGGCTCCTTTTGCCTGAATTACTGCAGTGATGCAGCGTGGCATGGAGTCGATCAGTCTGTGGCACTGCTCAGGTGTTATGAGAGCCCAGGTTGCTCTGATAGTGGCCTTCAACTCTTCTGCATTGTTGGGTTTGGCATATCGCATCTTCATCTTCACAATACCCCATTGATTTTCTATGGGGTTAAAATCAGGCGAGTTTGCTGGCCAATTAAGAACAGGGATACCATGGTCCTTAAACCAGGTACTGGTAGCTTTGGCACTGTGTGCAGGTGCCAAGTCCTGTTGGAAAATGAAATCTGCATCTCCATTAAGTTGGTCAGCAGCAGGAAGCATGAAGTACTCTAAAGTGGTTCTTGAAGCACTGACTCCAGCTGCAGTCCACTCTTTGTGAATCTCCGTCACATTTTTTTCCTTCCCTTCGCTTCTCTATTAATGTGCTTGGACACAGAGCTCTGTGAACAGCCAGCCTCTTTGCAATGACCTTTTGCGTCTTGCCCTCCTTGTGCAAGGTGTCAGTGGTCATCTTTTGGACAACTGTCTAGTCAGCAGTCTTCCCCATGATTGTGTAGCCTAAAGAACTAGACTGAGAGACCACTTAAAGGCTTTGCAGGTGTTTTGAGTTAATAAGCTGATTAGAGTGTGGCACCAGGTGTCTTCAATATTGAACCTTTTCACAATATTCTAATTTTCTGAGATACTGAATTTGGGATTTTCCTCAGTTGTCAGTTATAAACATCAAAATTAAAAGAAATAAACATTTGAAATATATCAGTCTGGGTGTAATGAATGAATATAATATACAAGTTTCACTTTTTGAATGGAATTAGTAAAATAAATCAACTTTTTGACGATATTCTAATTATATGACCAGCACCTATATATATATATATATATATATATAAATCAATGCATGATTTAAAGAGCAAAACTAGAAACTGATAAAATATTATGGCACAAAATAATTGCATTTAAATAAAAACGAAGATTAATAATATAATAAGCAATTTATATGTTGCAAACAAAAAATTAACAAACAAACAGTTTACAAAACTACTTTTGAATAGTCATCAATATGAAAAATGCATTTTTCTTGACAGAGATGTTATGAAATATAGGGGGTTCATTTACAGTCACCACTGGTCAAACCAGGGCAGAGCGTCCAACCAATGGTTGATGGGGAGAGTGTTCAGGAAACCTGTTTAAGAACAGACTTTTATTTTTTATTTTTTTTATTTTTTTGCAACTGTAATGTCATTGCATAAAGTTTAGTTTGCAGCATAAAAATAAAAGCACACCACACAACAAGTGTTTAACACGATCATCTTCTCAAGGCTAGTGTAATGTTCCCCAGAGAGGAGCCTGCTCACCCTGGTCATCTAAACACCAGTGCTCAGCTGATGTGCTGCCCTAGAGCACAAAAGCAACACAGAAAAATGAAAGAATTGTGTGTTAATTCAGCAATAAATCACAGGCTGGCACACTGGGGGCTCAGCTGAGGGGAACGCACTGATTGAACACTCATTGACTTTGCTTCAGTCTCACCATGAATATTTTACAGTTTGTGAGAGGAGAGGTTATGGTTTTACAAAACATTGGACTAGAGAGTTATGATCAGCTGTATATATTTGATAGGGGAAATAGGTAGTAGGTAGTTGACAGAAACATTTTAAGTTTCACTTGAGGCAAATGTTATCCAGGAAGACATAAACCCAGACAAGATGTTAAGACACTGTAAAAATAAAAATAAAAAACTGGAGGAGAGTGAGCAAAAATACACCTTCCCTTGAACCAGAAAACTAAGGCTGTGTTCCACAACCTAATGTCCACGGAGGAAGAATTTTAAGATATCATAGTCACTCTTCTGATTCAAGTGTTCTTCCAAAAATATATATACTTTATATGAAATGATTCAGCAGAATCGCATGTATCCATAACAAAATAATTAAATGCATTGCAAAATAATAATAATAAATAAATAAATAACTACAATAATAATGATATGATAATAATGAGATTATTAACTTACAACAAGAACATTACTAACATTATTCATATTATTATTATTATTCTATAAAACATGTAATATAGTATACAGTAGAAAAAATGTAAAAAAGTACTCAAGTAGCCTACTGTAATGAAACTATTTGTAATTAGTTACTTTCCATCTCTATCATTCATATATTATTTCATATATATTTCATATCATTTAGGGTGCTGCCTTATAAGCCTGCTGACTATGTAGTCAGCAGACAATAAGGCAGCTCATAGCTATTGAAACTGAGCCAAAAGAAAGTTTCAGTTCCCATAGGATACTCGCTAGTGCATTTTTAGTAGAGGCGTCCCGTTTATAGTGATCATATTTCAGAGACCCAAGACGCAAGTGCTCTTACACTTGCCAAGGTGGTAGAGAGAATAACACACTGGCCGGACAAACAAGGGAAATCATCTCTCTGCACATTTCCCACAACATCTTTGCTCTGCAGTTAATTTTATTAGTCTTTGCTGGATTTTGAGGAAATGTGTTGCATATTCTCCACACATTTTACTGCTAGGTATTTACTGAGCAGGCTCAGGTTAAGTGCTTTGCTCAAGGGCACAACAGCAGTGTAATCCGTACAATATTACTATCAAAGCACTAACCAGTTTCTCTCTCTCTCTCTCTCTCTCTCTCTCTCTCTTTCTCTCAGCAGGAGGCTTTGATTCTCATGAATTTGATTAGCTCATTTGGCCAGTTGGCCTGCATGCTTGCCTTTGCTTGACATTGCAGACTGAAAGAATGCAAGACAACAAGATTTTTACATCTTAAGAAGAAAGTTGAGGTTCCGTGGGAAGTTGCTTGGGAAATACTTGCTTACTGAACTCTAAAGAAACATAAATGCTGCCTAGAAACTTCCTTCAAAAAAACCCTAAAACCCCAAAACTACTGTATATTGCATTTTAAAAAGAAATCATTGAAATAAGTAGCAGATAAACACACTATTTTGCTTCAAAAAATTGAAGCGCAACTCAATATTGACTAAAAGCTAGGCTCAATCCATCCTGTACAATACAATGTCCTGCACTGCGGTTCATCATTCAGCCAAGACAGGTGTCTGGATTTGGGGTCTAATTAGTGCCCTAAAACAAGAGTCTGATTTATATGCAGTCATTGTAAGTCATCTTTAACAGACAAAGACCAATCTAGCTTGTTAAATTCAGGTTCAAGGGCTAACAAGGGCTGTTTTGAGTATGAATGCGAGTGGATGCTCAAACATTTGATTTGCTTGTACAATATAAAAAAAGCACATTTGAAAAATGAAAGCATATTGGGTACAAAACAGACAATAAACCAGGTATGAGCTATACTGGAAAAAAGCAGAAGTTTGCTGTAAAGCTATGGAATTACATTTGCTTCAATAAAAGTTAATGAAACTTTATAAAACTGAACGTAACTTTTTCAGAAACTATCAAAAATATGCCATTACAAAAGAAGAAAAAAACAATGAAAATGAAAAAAAAAATTTACTCAGTCGCACAAATTTAACAGGCTCTTCAAATATGCTTCATTCTTTGTTAATGTTTTTCAAATATTCATTTTCGCTAATCGTGGATTCTGAATGCATTGCCACAGATTTCGCTTACGCTTCGCAGTTTTTTGTTTGGTGTTTTGACACATACTTCTCGTGGGGGCGGGGTTAACAGTGATCTGATAGTGAGCTTTTGATGGACAGGTGCTCTCTGACCGGGAAGTACAGATGTCACTCAGTGGCGCGCATATTGGAAAGCTCTCGAGGTGATTTGTATTACTAAATATGTAAATAATATTTGACAGTCGATCGTCTCAGTCTGTAAAGATGAGCTCTTGTCCTTCAAGGCAGCTTGAAGTAACCTTGTGTTATTGAATGACAATAATAACCAACAACAAACTGTAGCACACTGTAACATGAAAAACTTGTATCGATGTTATTGGTTACTTCAATACCACAAGCTTACTTCAAGCTGCCTGAAGGACAAGCGGAGGAGGAAGACTATGCCGATTCGTGTCTCCTGAGAGATCATCTTTACAGACTGAGACGATCGAAGGTCAAATATTATTTACATATTTAGTAATACAAGGCACGGCGTATTGCATACAAATCACCACTAGAGCTTTTCTTCTTTTTCTTTTTTTATTAATGCAGAGAACAAAAACATACAAAATTATAAACATACATCACATAATATCAACCAAAAAAACAACAAATAAAGAATAAAATAGAACTAAAGAAAAGAGGGGCAAAATCGAAACAAAATTACTGTATTTTTCTAACTATAAGTCGCACCTAAGTATAAGTCGCATCAGTCCAAAAATACGTCATGACGAGGAAAAAACATATAAGTCGCACTAGATTATAAGTCGCATTTATTAAGAGCCAAGAACCAAGAGAAAACATTACCGTCTACAGCTGCGAGAGGGCTGTTTTCTCTTGGTTCATGTCAAATTAATTTTGATAAAGAAGTTGCACCTAACTATAACTAGTAGGACCAGCCAAACTATGAAAAAAAGTGTGACTTATAGTCCGGAAAATACGGTACACAAGATCAAAGGCAGAGAAAATTCTAACAGTCCTTATAGCTTTCTTATTAGTAGATACTGAGATTACATTCAAATAGTTTTCCATTTCTTTTAGGAAAACAGAGAAAACAGGTTTACAGTTGGATAATTTGCATTTGTGAATGTGAAATTTGTTTAGGAAATCTTTTTAATTAATAACAAATCTGATATTTTCGTTTGTGGGGTCAGAGTCATAATACTCAAATATAATGTTTTTCATATGTACTGAGAAGCCTGGCAAAATCTTACACTTGACAAACACACCAATATCATCCCAAAGTTTCTGAGTGTAGTGACATGACCAAAATAAGTGTACAGTTTCTTCAGAACTCGAACAAAAAGAGCTTTTAAGATCAATGTCAGATTTAAATCTTTGTATAAACTTCTTTACATGGTAGAACCGGTTTATGAGCTTAAAAGAAATTTCTTTCACTTTGTCTGTGAAAAATAATTTTTTGCGGTAGAGACCAGATTTAATCACCGCGAGAGCTTTCCAATATGCGCGCCACTGAGTGACGTCTGTACTTCCCGGTCAAAGAGCACCTGTCCATCAAGGTGTATTCAGTGCAATGCATTCAGAATCCACGATTAGCGAAAACGAATATTTAAAATACTTTAACAAAGAATGAAGCATATTTGAAGAGCCTGTT
The DNA here is from genome assembly GCF_963082965.1 of Carassius carassius. NCBI lineage: Eukaryota > Metazoa > Chordata > Actinopteri > Cypriniformes > Cyprinidae > Carassius > Carassius carassius. Next base: position 29,594,929 of record NC_081778.1, read on the forward strand.
AGATTTGTGCGACTGAATTCATTTTTTTTTTTCATTTTCATTGTGTTTTTCTTCTTTTGTAATGGCATATTTTTGATAGTTTCTGAAAAAGTTACGTTCAGTTTTATAAAGTTTTGTTCATTTTTATTGAACCAAATGTAATTCCATATAAAGCTTGCCTTTGTTAGAAAGATACATGACTTGATGTGCCACAGTAAATAAGGAGGAAAAACTCTTACGCAAGAAACACATTTTAAGACCGGACTAATCCCTTAAGCCGTTCTTTGCCATGCTACAGTTGATCTTATAATGATCTGTTCCAATCCATTTTTCCTCGTTAAAATCAAATGTTCTAGAGTCAAGTGCTTTGCGCCCTCAGTGCATTAAAAGTTGCACTTTAAATGTTATGGAAATTGAACAGTTAAGTCTAGTACCTTAAGAAAAGAATCATAGGTTTGGTTTTCACAGGCCATCCATTCAGAGGGCTATCAGCTTTTATAATTCATCAGAAGACCAGGGTACTCAACTGTGGAGACAGTGTAATAACTACAGACCTCAGGGCCACCGATTGACGCAGAATAACTATTCAGTCAAGTTTTCCAGCCACTATTGACTCTAAGGATGGTGATTTAGTTAGCGCTGCTGAATCATTCTTTCCCTTTTTTGCATCAGCTTAAAGAATGAGCAGTTTGTTTGGCAATTCAGCCAACAAAGAACATTAACAACAAATCTGACCCTCATAAAAGCCGTCATCGCTCCTCTACGGCGACATCCCACCGGGATCAAGCCACCGTTGTGACAGCCGTACCATTGAAACCCACCAGGCCCATTTAACCCAGTGTGAATGCAGGTTAAAGGGCTTCCATTGTGCTGTAATTGCCAAATAGTTGTTCGTTATATAGTTAGCGTCAAATTAGTCTGTAATTACAGCGACTCCATGCTCATCATCGGTTCTTGTAAAGACCCATTTGAACTAAAAACCACACGCTGAGAGCTGGATCATACCGCTATTGACAAATCTTGATTGCAGCCACAGTCATGCTGTAATATGGCACACAATAAAAACCAGAACTATAACGCTCCTGGCAGATTGACAGCAGGACTGCAATTGCATGGAATCCTCAAAAAAAACCAAGCACAAAAAGCCAGAATGCAGCGGGATGATTCTGTCATTAACTCGACTGACTGGTCATGAGTCATGGCCAAATGTTGTTGAGGCCAACTTTCATTTAAAGTTTAATTTAAAACATTGGTGTCAAATGCAGAGTTTAGATCCAACCCTAATTAAACACACCTGATCCATCTAATCAAGTCCTTCAGCCGTATTTGAAAACTACGTGTGTGTTGGAGCAAGGTTGGAACTATAATAAACTCTGCAATACGGTGGCTGAGATAGCTCAACGCGCTGCAATTTAAGAAAACACATGCAAATTGAAAAAACACCAGCAAATAAAAAAAAAACATCTTTATCAGTTTGACAACACAAGTGCTGCAAATCCTCACAACACATGCATATAACGAAACGTGCTGCAAATCCTTCACAACACATGCACATGCTTATGATGATTTGCAGCGCGTTTCGTTATATGCATGTGTTGTGATGATTTGCAACACTTGTGTTGTCAAACTGATGAAGATGTTTTCTTCATTTGCTGATGTTTTTTCAATTTGCATGTGTTTTCTTAAGTTGCAGCGTGTTGAGCTTTCTCGGCCACCATACTGCAAGGCTTCGGCCCTCCAGCTGAGTTTATACCCCTGATTTAAAGTTACCATTGTTTGTAGATGCCTTATGTTTTGAGATGGACTCGACGTAAATTGCAAAACTGTAAGATAAAAGTACTCTAGGTTTCTAAATGTATTTCTATCTGTCGGCCTTGACTTTTAACAACAGAGAGAGAGAAATGGATGAGCACAGAATGCACTCTTGTTTATAAATAGCTGAAGTGTTTGAAGCATTACATCTGAGGCGAGCAGGTGGATTGGGCCATCCACGGTAAAGTAGCGCAAAATGGGACGATCAGCGATGCTATTAAAAGCACCATTGCGCACAACCTTCTCAACGTCCATGACAGGACAGTTAACCTTTTATCAAGGATAATTATGACCCCAATTTCTTTTAAGACAGTATAGCATGTGATGACTATCCATGGAGACCACCAGCACCACTGCTAATAAGACTCTGGATATAAACGCTCAAATATTGTATCTCGCTAGGGCACAAGATCAACGTTACGATTTCTCTTTGTCCGTTCGTCACTGAAGAGCATTTTCTTTACAGTATATTACTACACTTAAAGGTGAAGTGTGCCATGTTTTTCAATGTTAGATGCTTTTTTCTAGTATAATGGAGATTGGCTCTTGCCTAGTGGGCTAAGTGCTTGGGGAACCTATAAACTTAAAAACAGTAGCTGCATTAGAGTGAACTTCTCAGGGTATGCAGTACATTGAAGTACATTGTGATGAAGTGTACATCAATTCCACAGGAAATGGACAGGGAAATGTACACATCGGCCATTACACTAACAACATAAGACAAATAACAGACACATTAACCAATTCACATCTATTTTCATATTAAAGACAACAATAGATATGCATTACCAAATTGGTTTTCAGCTGTGAGTTACAAAACTACAAAAATATTGTTCATGCATTTTTTGTAATTATATTCTTAAAATGTGTACATAACACTAATGCATTAATAACAGTCAATATAAGTATATTAATAATTAAAAGCAATTACATTTATAATGTAAAAAATATATATTTTCATAGTAAACAATTTATGTATTACCAATTGTATGGGTTTCAAGTATGATGAATTATATCATAACAAAAGGTAATTAACAATTACATAATTAACATTAATTTACTAATTACATTGTCATCATATCCAATACGCCTATTCTATGTGCCTCATACAGTCTCTGTTTTATAATGTTGCAGATGTTCAAAATAAGCAATACTTCTCCTGCTGATTGTTTAGGGAGCTAAGAGCACTATGTAGGGACCCTTGAATCAGAATGCAACGACATAATTAGCTTGAGTCATCAGCAGAAGGTCATTCAACAAAACGACTGATTGCTCAATCGAAATGTTGAAATGCATCTACAGGCATGTGTCCTGGAGAAATGGACTTCATTCTGTGTTCACCTGAACTTACAACTGAGCGGACAGTAGCCTTAATCAATCCAGAAGCAGCTTTCAGCATTCATCACTGCGTCCTCCAGACTTATCAGCAGACAGATCAGTGTCACACACTATGACACATCTGCCCTGCAATACTTAGTCTAACCTCCCTGAATTTCTCCATATTAGTCCATATACAGATGCACTGGCCACAAATAGCATCCATTCTTCTTCTACGCATCCACACACATGCATGAGTTAGGATTTCTTTATTGCCATTCAGAAGCGTTAAACAGTAGACCCAACCTTATACTCTACTACACAATTAAAAGTACAATCCGTACATGTTCACATATGAAAAAAAAAACTTTAAAGAAAAAGAATAGTCATTTTAATCATTACTCCCCATCGGTGAACTCTGACCACATTGGCCAGTATGACCAAAACATTGAGTGTACCTTTAAATTAAGTTTTTAAAAAATATATTAATTAGAAAATGGAATTAAAATGTAAAAGATTTACCAGAATTCAGGTTGTGCTTCCACATGTGCTGCCACTAAACAAAGCATGACACAAACTCAGATTAGATTTTTTGATAAATTCCCTCTAATTTAAAAATGTACTTCCATATTTTAAATATGGATGCAAATGAATAAATAACATGTAAATCGCACGTTCAAGTGTTAAAGATGCAAATAAATAATAAGCATAGTGTTCAATAATTTTAAAATGGATGCAAGCAAATGTAAAAAAATAAACACATCAGACTTCCATGCTTGCATATCAGTTTTGAAAAAAATACAAAATAAAATAAAATCTTGAGTAGACTTCAATTTGGCATATTTTATAAAAGGAATGCTTACAATACAATTAAGTTGTGACAAAGTATTGTGCTGTGTTTTAAACTAAGCCGAATAAAAAGCAATAATGATGATGATAATTTATATTTGTTATTTTAAGTAAAATCAGAATCAGAACCAGAATCATTACATTCGTTCTGATCCTCAATGCAAACGGACTGCGATTAGAATTGCAGCTGTAATTTTGTGTCTTGGTGACATGTGAAATGCATACTTAAAGCAAGGTAATTAAGAGGCGGGCTGCAAGCATTAGTGAGGTATCAGCCAGACTAATGTAATTTACCTGTGTGCAGCCACTGTGACAGAACTCCAGTCCTGAAGGAAAGCTGTTGCTTCAGAGAGTGCTTCAGTGTGGCCATCTGTCTGCCTAATGGGCTATCTGCACTGTAAACAGAAACTACAGAAACACATTTGAACTTTACTTATGCCCTGAACCAGTGCCAAAGTACATTAGGATGTTTTAGTCCAAAGTAAATTCATGTTCCAGCTCCATTTGATGTTAAACAATATCTGAGTTAAAGGCTTATGGAAAACCATTTTGCTTGTGCTATCAATAGACAACCAATGCAATAATATAGATGTGCTAACACTGTACAATAAGGCTCTATTTATTGAAGATTTATTTATTTTTTCTTGCATGTCATGTGCAGGGCTCCGCAGAAGTCAAAGAGAACCGGAAACTGTTTGGTTACCACATTCTTCAAAACATCATAGTTTGTATTCAGCAGCAGAAAGAGGTTTATACAGGTTTGGAACAGGTTCAGAGGGAGTAAATGGTGACAATTTAAATTTTCAGGCCAGCAAATTTGTAGGTATAATCATTATTTAACTAGCTCACTTAAAGACACAATTTCAGGTTTATTTCAGGTTCAGATATGATCAGAAGTGATCCAAGTGGGTGAGTTGTTTACATATAATTAGTCTGTCCATTTTCACATATTTGATTTGATCTGCAGACCATTTAGGAACACAGAAGCAGACATCATCGTAACTGAGGTGTAATCAGCCAATCATAATGATCAGCCTTATATACGAGCAACATTACAACATTCAGCACTGTTATGTGTTCTGCACAGCAGGATAGATGTGAAAATAACAGGTATGTATAATCAAATGATCTATATAGTGGCTTAAAGTAAATCAGTGGGCTAATAATTTTACTAAAGGAGCTTCAAGATAGATAATAACATCAGATTAAACCCAGGCTGCATATTAATTTTGGAGACAAGGGAGCCAGACGGTAATTTCAGTGGGCGAAATGAATCACAATATAGTTCAATCAATTTTAAGCAGAAGCTACAGGATTCAGCGTTGCGCTCCCAGGTGGTGACGGGGCTGGGATGGGAGAGAATGGCAGGATTCCAATTAAATCCCCAGATATTGGACAGCAATTTTGTACCCTTGGGCAGAGCATTCAAGAGGGTGCTAAAGCACAAAGAACCCAATAACCTTCCTTTTTTTTACTTCCTCTGGTATTTACTGGGAAAAACAGACACGAGGAATCTGTTAAGTGATGTAAACATTCTGCCATATGGTATTATGGTATTATATGATATGGTATTAAATCATAATACTATAGTACTTTTTGAATGTTAGAAAAGACATTATGGGAATGTTATATTTCTGAATATTCTCTGAGCCAACCAAAACAAGGAGTAAGTATTAACAGTTATAATAATAAAAATATAAATATAATAATACTACTACTACTTATAATAATAATAATAATAATAATAATAATAATAATAATAATAATAAAAACTTATGCTAATGTCCTACAAAAAGTTCCAGAAAAAACATTCCATGAATGATGTATAAACAACATTTTTGTTCGTAACATTTTGGAAACTGTCATTAAAGACCAGACAGCTTTGGTTGGAAGAACGTTTAAACCCCTTTTGAGAGAGTGTTGCCAGAATGTTTGCCAAAGTTCTGAGAATGTTCCTTGTTAGTTGGAACAACTGAAAAATTCTGAAAGTGGTACTTGATCGTCATGTAGATATCACTGTGCTGAGTGCTATGGCATAATGTGGTTGTACCATGGTAATATTGTTGTTGTTGAAAACATACCATGTATAAACTGTGGTATTTACATGTATTTAAGGACACTTTCAAAATATACTGTGGTACTAATGGTACTGTGCATGTCCAAAATACTATGGTATATACATTTCGGTACCATGATATATCTCAGTGCTATGGTATATTGTAATTTTTTTCCATATGGTACAGCAATGATAATAGAATAAAATACTATGGTACTTTGATATAAAACAGGCTATTCCAAGGTAGTTCCAAAAATGCCACTGTATTAATTATTAGATGATTTTATTAAGTGAGTCACATACCATGGTATTCACATGCCTCTTGTTACCATGGTACTAAAATTCACATAACATAGTTTATACTGTACATGCGAAAGTACCAGAGTAATACCTTTACTGCACAATGGCCATATACTATGGTATTTAATATAGAAAATCTTTTGAAAATACCATAGTTCTACTATGGTAAATGTCCCTAAAAAATTAAGCGGCAACTTGATTTCTAGTGATTTCATGTATGCTTTTATTACCATGTATTTTGCTTGGTAGAATCTTGGTAAAGTGATTTTATGTAATATAGACAGATATACTAAAATGTGCCATGGTATTTACGTGGTACTTTTGTGTTCCATTTGAAACCATTATAGCTCCACTGTAATTTTTTGTATTCTTTTTAAAAGAATACCATGGTTCATGTAGACCATGGCCGCACTATTGTGTTTAGAAGTGAGTGTGGGTTTCTGTTCTGTGCTAAAATCTAACAGAATAACAGCAGTCCACTTCTCTGAGCCGTGAGCGAGCAGAGGCCATGACCAGCGGCTCATTCTCAAATATGTGGCGACACAATCATATTACTCGTCATCTCCATGGAGACCCTCACAGGTCCCTTTACCGCACGGAGCGGTGGGCCGCCCCACAGGCTGGACTGGGACGTATGGGGAATTAGACAGGCCGATTAGATTTTTCACCCCTTGTTTTTTTTTGTTGTTTTTTTCTCTCCCTCCCACCTGTTTTCTCCACATTGTCAGGGCACAGCGAATCTCCCAAGACCACTAGCATCAGATGCACATTCAGCTGGTTTAGTGCAGCGTCGCTGGCACCATAGCAACGCTGTCAATTAATTTAGTCGACCAGCCTTGAACTCTACAATTACTCCTGCTGCACCAGCAGATGTTCCTGCTGAGACTGAACACAGTATGAGTGACAAATGGAAGGGCTCGCCAGTCATGGCGGGCATTAGAGGAAACGCAGCACTCTTAAATCACCTCTTTTACACAACACTTACTTGACACAGAGGACAGGGGGGTCATGACCCCCGCACTTTTGAAAAGACAGCAATTGCCCCTCACGATTTTGATAAGGGAAAATGATGGGGTTATTTTACTAACAATAGCGATTTTTGTGTCCACTCCCGCCAACATTCTGGACCACTGTAAGCCTTAGCTGTGTTTATGATCGATGTGCATAAAAGTGACTGTAAAATATGTGTTTTAGGTATGGAAATGACATATTTTGAGTTTTACAATTTGGGATATGGTCATTGCACTACTATGAGCTGTTTTTGACTGGTCACTGGGCCAGTATATATATATATATATTTACATTTACATTTGTTCATTTAGCAGACACTTTTATCCAAAGCGACTTACAGATGAGGACAGTGAAAGCAATCAAAAACAACAAAAAGAGGAATGATATATAAGTGCTATAACAAGTCTCAGTTAGGTTAACACAGTACACGTAGCATGGGCTTTTAAATAATATAATATAAAGAAAACGGATAGAATAAAAAAAAGAATAGAGCAAGCTAGTGTTTAGAGGTCTTTACACATACACACACACACACACACACACATATACAATTGCATAATTAATGAAAATAAAATAGAATATAAAAAGATTAGAAAGGTAGTTAGATTTTTTTAAAGAATAGAATTAGAATAGTGAGTGTTAAAGTTAGAGGGTCAATTATAGATGGAAGAGATGTGTTTTAAGCCGATTCTTGAAGATGGATAAGGACTCAGCTGTCCGGATAGAGTTGGGGAGGTCATTCCACCAGGAGGGAACATTTAATTTAAAAGTCCGTAAAAGTTACTTTGTGCTTCTTTGGGATGGCACAATCAAGCGACGTTCACTTGCAGAACGCAAGCTTCTAGAGGGCACATAAGTCTGAAGTAACAAATTTAGGTAAATGGGTGCAGAGCCAGTGGTAGTTTTGTAGGCAAACATCAATGCCTTGAATTTTATGCGAGCAGCTATTGGAAGCCAGTGCAAATTGATAAACATATATATATATACACACACACAGTACTGTGCAAAGTAGTATTTTCACCAACCAAAAGAAAAATGGTTTTAAATCTTTTTTTTTTTTTGCTGAACATGAAGAAACAGAACAAACCGAAAAAGACTCAATCCAGAAGAACTGTGGCAATGTCTCCAAAATGCTTTAATACCTCTGTGTGGAGCACTGGCTGCTGTCAGACGCCTTGCGCAAACAAGAATCCCACTGGATTATTACATTGGCAGAAATAATGTTTGAAATGTAAACTGATATTTTCTACTAACACACTACAGCAAAACATAGAAATAACTGACTAAAAAGAATTAAAGGTAAATGTAAAACCACCGGCTCCCAGAAGATTTCCCTTGGGTCCCGCGGGGGCCCAATCCCAATGCAGCCTTCTACTGCACGCCATTTTCTGGTGCAAATTATGCAAAAACTGTGGTTATAATCACTGAGGCCGCAAAATTAATCTAATCAGGGTCTACATTGTATCTGACTAATCTAAACACTAAACTGAAAGGCGTTTTCAGCACTGACTTGAATGCCTCTGATTGGCTTTTGCATTCATAAGCTCAACAGAAACGTGTGGTTATAATGAGCAGCACTGCGCAAAAAAACCCCCCCAAAAAACAAACCCCGGTTATTAGATCTGACCCGCAGATCAGATCTAGGCTAAATGTAATTCCCCAAATTGACACTTCATTCATTTTTACATTAATCGTGACAGGAGATTTAAAATTATTTAATCACGCAGGGACAGTTTTTGACCACTTATCTTGAATTTGTGGGCATTTATGTTTATTTTGGTGGCATGTTATCCCTGTTCATTTTCGACCCTGAGTACTACCATTGTATCTTTGCAATGTCAATAAAATTGTGTATTTCAAATCCCTATATTGTTGCCATCCCTGTACCATGGCACTGTCATAGTTTTTTATGATCCACTGTTTGTCAAAAGCCGAAGTGGGACTAGAGCAGCGCAGCGGTGCTCAGCGGGCTCTCAGCACTGTTAGCAAAATGTCAGAGTAAAAACATTCAATAACATTTAGATTTTTTTTTTTTAAATCAAGGGAGGGGAAAGTCCCACAATCACCTCACAATCAGCACTAATAACTATAGACAAGCATACAGTGAGCACAGCTTGCAAACCAGAGAGCTTGGTTTACGTTCTGTCATGCACTGTAAATGACTGGTTGGGGGGGGGGTGTAACCCACAGTCTGTGCTTTTGCAGATTGAGTCTTCCTGACAGGTGAAGGCGCCCTAGCAACAGAGCAGCACTGAGTCTTTCTGTAAAGGTTTGCAAGTTTAATAATTAATTTGCAGTGCCTTTATTCTCATGAATAAATTTATTCTCATTTACACTTACATGTATACAGACTTCGTTTAACTTGACTTGCACTGAAGGATTTTGTTGTAATTATATTAATTATAATTATATCCCTTAATTTAGATTTCGCTATAGGCTACTGTGCAACATATATTTGTGCTTCAAATGGACCTCATCCGATCACAAAGTAGGATCTTTTTTTTTCTTCAAATATTTTAGTCTTGTTTTTGAACTATTTTTTGCACACTAATGTTAGATATTTTGTTTTGCGTCCTTTACAAATATAAATGTCATTTGTAAAGTAATAAAAAAAATATATATATTAAAACAATTTTCACTAAAATTTTATATAAATAACTCAAATAACTTAAAACACTGTGTAACACTGAATTGAAGATTACATTTAATTAAATCTTTTTTTTCAGAGTAAACAAAACTATTTCATTCAGAGAAGGATTATCCAAAAACAGAATTTAAGTTACAATTAATATAGTAATAGTAATTTCATAATTGTATAATATTATACACAATATTGGGGCCAGTAAGATTTTTTTTAAACTAATTAATACTTCCAGCTAAATCGATCAAAAGCAACAGTAAAGAAATTTACATTGTTACAAAAACTTTCTATTTCAAATAAATGCTGTTCTTTAGAATTTTCTATTCAAAGAAGTTTGAAAAAAAAAAAAACTTTCCCACAAAAATGTGAAGCAGCACGGCAGTTTTCAACATTGATAATATTCAGAAATGTTTCTTGAGCAACAAATCAGTATATGAGAGTGATTTCTGAAGATCATGTGACACTGAAGACTGGAGGAATGATGCTGAAAATACAGCTTTGCATCACAGAAATAAATGACATTTTAAAATACGGTATATTTACATTTTAATTATATTTCACAATATTAATGTTTTTATTAATGTATTTTAGGTGAGTATTTAAAAGACTTCAAAAGTATACCATACCGACCCCAAACTTTTAATGATGGTGTGTGTGGATATATATATATATATATATATATAGAGAGAGAGAGAGAGAGAGAGAGAGAGAGCGCATTAATCCAAAATGAAATTACTTACACCATTATAAATGATTTTGATACCACCCACATGCTAATGTGACTACATATTTTTCTTTTTCTCTATTAACTGGAGTGAGAGATGGAAAAAAAATTCTGCAGGAGGGGAAACTTTTTCATTACAGTGTCAATGATAAGTCTAAAGCTGCACTTCATATTCCTGACTAATCTGGACCATTTAGACCTATGTAGGACAAGATGTAGTCAGCAGTTTACCAGGACAATGCAGACCAGCTCTCCTTTTTTCCACTTTTTCCTTCATATGTAATGCATAGAGCACTGAATTTGTTGGCCTCTGCGTTAATATTTCTTCCCTTTTCCCTTCTCAAGTCTGAGTTAAGCCGGGTGCAGACTGGGCACTCCATTATGCCATCTAATGCAATTTTCAGGAATAATGTTTTTTTCCACTGGCAGTCTTACTGTGACATGCTCTCTGTGATGGCCGAGGACGTGGCCACACCAAAGGGGCAGTAACTGAGAACCCATGCACACATGCATCCCTCTTTCTGGGTTGTTTACACAATTATTTTAGATTATGTTTAGTATTTCATGACACATTTGTTACAGATACCTTGGTTATAGATCACGCTATTCGCATATTTCATAATAATGACAGACACAGATTTAGTTTACGTTCATTGTTTTATTTTCAAATTTGTTTTCTGCCATAAATTTCTAGTTTGGGTGCACACTTTCTAGTTGTTACTGGCATGTTAACATTTATTTCTTTTGAGTTTAAGTTCTTACGTGGAAAGAGTGGAGGGTTGGTGCTGTCTGGGACGTAGCGCTTCGGTGGAGGTCCGTTCCGATAAAGGACCGGCTGGCGTCAGTGGCTGCCATTTTGTTCTGTTGGATTAAACCATGTTGCTAATTAGCTGGGGTGCCAGATTAATTATATCTGTTTATTTGGTTATTATAATTCTATGTATATTTTGTTGAGTATGATTCTTTGGCTATATTACTTTGTGGATGACCCATTTATTCATGTTTCTGAATTTATTACTTTATTTATTTGAATTGTGTTAAGTAATGTTGGTGTTATTCCCTGTGTATGTGTAATGGACTAGTCCTTTGTGTATATAAGTTCCCCATGTGTGTCATTTGAGGGGTCATGTTTCTTTTTGTCTAGTTTGGTTTTGATTACTGTTAAGTTTGGTTCTGTTCAGTTGACCCTGTTTTTGGGCCTAGACCTGACTTTGTTTTGTTCAGTTTTCAAGTAATTTAATTTGTAATTTTGTTTGGCATTTAATAAATCATTTTCTTGTTTTTGGAAATCCTGCATTCTTTGCCCTTGACTGCTTGGTCCCTCACACTCTCCAACAGCTAATTAATTGCCTTCACGATGAATCTCACTGTCCAAAGGATCTGACAGCTTTGGTCAGCAGTCCAGCAGTATGATGACCATCTAATAAAGAGCCAATAAGAAAACAGTGATTTATGACATGCATTCAAGGAAAAGTGAATAAATAATTAAATAAACTGAGAACATATGCATCAAATGAACCCTAACCCTAAAAAAAAACCTATAAACTATTTAAAATAAACTTTTTTAATTTACTTACTCATTTGAAGTGTTTTTACTTATTTCTACTTTATAATTTAAATAAAAAAGTTTAATGATAAAGTGATACAATAATGTTAATAATAATAACAGAAAAATTAAGTGGAAAGGATAAAAAAAAATACAATACATAAATACATGAATAAAAATAAAGAAAGAAAATTAAAACACATAAAACACATAAAAATAAGTAAATGTATAACACTGCAAAAAAAAAAAAAATTGCAAAGCCTCAAGGCAAATTTTAATTTTATTTTTAATTTTAATTTTATTTGAATAAATCAATGAGGATGACAGAACATTATATGATTGATATAATGTAAAATGGCCAGGCAACATTGTCAAATTATGACTATTTTCAAATTTTAAAATAGCCTATGTATGAACTCCAATACACAATGAGGAAAAAGAAAAGACTACAAAAGAAAGGACCAAAATTAGCTCATGCAATATGATCTCATGTGATTAAGTGTGTCATTGCCATTGCTTTTGGTCCCATTTTAGGTCGTCAGATTGATAATTATTAACAATGTGCAATTATTTGGGCTTCTTTGGCTCTGATTACCGGAACGGAGAGTCAGATATCCATGCAGGAGAGTAAATAAATTCAAGATGAAGTGGTGTAGTAATCGAAAGCGGTTTATCACAGCTCTCAGATTTCTTTGTCAGAGTGAGTTCTGTTGAGCTTTGATCCCCACAATTATCATTGAGATATGTCATCTTTAAAGTGCAGTCAGCGACGTGCCGCTGCTTTGCTCTCCCTCCCAACTCCAGATCGGCTTCACATTAGAGTCAAAGCTCAGCGCAGACCTGATGAGTTCAGACTTGGCTTTGGGAGCTCCAGTCTCCAAGGACTTTCTGCCATCTCACTGCATTCATACCAGTGCTGGAAAAGCTACAAACTATTCAGAATTAAAGAAGGAGAACATACAGTAAGGCATTATCTTGGTTATCACCTTGGTGATGGGGTCCTGGATCATCTTCAAGGGGTTAATTTTGTGGTCATGACCATCTGACTGTGCATTATCCTGCTTAATGCTTGCAACAAGTAGTCATGAAATATTGATTTGCGTTAACACCACAGCTATGGAAATCAGTCATATTTATTTCTATTTAAGTAGTGTTATATACACACACACACACACACACACACATATACATATATATACATATATATATACACATATATATACACACACATATATATATATACACATATATATACACATATATATACATACATATTAGGGGTGCTCCGATCACGATCGGCCGATCGTTAATGTGCATCTCGTCAGTAAAGCCGGTTCTCTAAACAGCGGTTAATTCCATCAGGTGCGTGATTTCACATAGAGCAGCTGTTACTACACAGAGCCGTTGTTAACTGAGAAGATGCGCCAATAAACGCTGAAAATGAACGTGGATTTTCTTCTCAGTTAACAATGGCTCTGTGTAGTAACAGCTGCTCTATGTGAAATCATGCACCTGATGGAATTAACCAAGTTAATTATCTTATTGTAAGTTATATATATGGACCCATGGGTCTGAAATAAAGAAAGAATTAATAACCGCTGATTAGAGAACCGGCTTTACTGACGAGATATATATATATATATAGCACAAACACAAAATTTCAGTTAAGGTTACAGCATCAAATGTATTGATAATATATATTTACACACATAATTTGACTGCAAATGCTGCAACAGACCAATCTGTATTTAAAGATAGGATCTTTAAAAAAATAAAATAAAATATTAATAATAATAAAATAAATTTTTTATAAATAACCATTTAATGTATTGCAATATTCACACTTTTTATTGCACATTTTATAAAATAATAATAATAATATTAATAAAATACAAATTTAATAAATAAGCATTAAATGTATTGCAATTTTCAATTTTTTTGCACATTTTATATGTATCAAATTAACCCTAATCTTGCAACAATGCTGAATAAAACAAGTAAATAACATTTGAATTTACTTACTTTTTAATTTAAAATAGTTTTTAATGTTAAATCATTAAAATGTACTTGCAAATATAAATAAATAAATACTTTTTATGCCACTAAAAGAGTATCTCAATCAATGTTACTGTATTAAAAGTATTTTTTTAAATAGGATTCACCCAATTTCATTTGCAATTTTTATGATTTTGGAACACATCCAATATTCAACAAACTAACCTTGCAAACTTGCTACAACGGAAAAAAACTGACTGACTTTGTCAGACTTTGTCAAACTAACATGCATAATTTCTAAATATATTTCAACCATATTTCAACAAATTTTGAAACTGATTTTCTTTTCAAATAGACAACATAAATTTGCAAGACTGAGCAACTGTACAGCTGCCACACACAATGACTTTAACAGTATAAGGCTACCCATCAACAAGTCATCTAATCACAAACTGCTAGTTTTCTGTAAACTAATGAACTCCAGACACAGAGTAACTCCAGAAGATACTAAACATGACAGAATCAACAAACATACAACCTTATTCATTATTCATGCTTTGCTTGATTATTGTTTTGGTTCCCTCGGCTGTAGAGCTGCGTCTATACAATATAATGGGATATAAAACCGTAAAGTTGCATCACTACCTTCACCCGCAGAAGTGAGTCCCAAGAACACGTAACCTTCATAGAAACTCACCCGTGTTGCATTATCAGGTATGACAGCACAGGAGCATGCAGCATTTCTGCTTCTATTCGGTCTCCAGCCATGACTGCAGATGTCTGATTTTCTGCTAGTCTGGTTGTGTGGATGTGGCATCTGTGAACAACAAACAAACAAGCTGTGTTCAGAAAATCATCTCACCAACCTCACAACTAAAATTGTCCATATTGCGATCTGATTGCAGAATATGTGAAATACATCTGATGTCATTTTTAATTTGTATTAAACACGGTTTAAACACTGAATCCAATATTCTATATAAATGTATGCATTGACAATTCAGTTGAATATCCGAAAAACAAATAAATCAAATAACAGAGTCAAAGAGATACATCTGAATTACACCATGCAATTCTTTACACATCAATGTTATTTTAGTATAAATGATGTACTATTTTAGCTTTTATTAATATTTTCTATCAGCATTCATTTTTTATTTTCAGTTTTCTTTGTTTAAAGATGGTTTTGATGTGCTTTGTGATGTGTAGTTTTTGAGATGAATTTTTATGCCAGTTTTAGTTATTTTAGTGCATCAAGTTTAACCAAACGAAGTTGAGAAATATATTGGCAACTAGATTAAATAATTTCAGTTTATGGTTTGTATATTTTATTTTAAAATTTATTTTAAGTGATGTAAATGTTTTTATGGTTTTAGTTAGCTATAATTAGCCCAGACATGTGTCTATATTTTTAATTTAAGGAATGTCATAACAAAATATGAATTCATGTTGAAACATTCCTCTCAGATTGTGAAATAAGAATGTAAAATACTTCTGAAGTGACTTTTAATAAATGTTTAAAAGGTGAATCATATATTAAGTGTATACAAAAACAATTCAAATAAAACCAAAGTCTATGACATGCATCTAAAATACACGACCTAATTCTATAAAATTATACAGAGGCCTATTTTTTTATTGAAGGGATATCATTATAGTAATGTAATTATGAATTACACTATTTTTGATTGAGCCATAAAATGTGACTCCACTCAGCTTCTAGGTTATGATATTTGACATGAATAATGAAGATGTCTGACATGCAATTCATGGAAGTATAACTCCAGAAATTATAATTATTGAATTAAATAATCAAAATACCAGCAACAACATGCCACAGGAGGCCTTCTGACCCAGTTCCTGCAGAATACAGCTTATATGCTATGCATATCTTGAAGATTTTCCGTATGCCTGCAACACCCGCATGACCTGCTACATGTGCAGTATACAACAAATACTGCATGTGCTTGAAATGAGATTCTATTTCCAGTGTGATAAATGAGCAAGAGTAATATCAAACATCTTTTTAACAGCTCATTTGACCAAAATTCTTATATTTTAAGATAATATCTAATGAAATACAATGCACAATCACCAAGTGTCTCTTGCAGAATTAACATTGAATGTAACGGAACAAAAATATAGCGTAAAATCAATAAATAGAAATTTCAGTTTAAATTCCACAATATAAAACTGATGAGATTACCAATGCTATGTCAATGGAAAATAAGGTATGCAACATTAAAAGGTTTAATTAAGTTGATATGTTTGAATTTTTAACTTAACCATGTGTTTATTAAAGTTGTCACAATAGGTCCAATTAATTTCTTTTTAGAGAGTACTTTGAAAAATAGTAAGCAATATATAAAATGTGTAATCTATAAAAAGTACATTAGTTTTCAGAACACAACTCAAGTCAATTTAAGACTAAATGAGCCACTGTTCCACCACAAGTTTTTGAAGCTAACATGGAAATAATGCACATTAAAGAGTGAACGGTGACAGAGAACAGGCTTCAAAATAATGAAATATTAGCTACTCAATCATTATTTTTTATTGCAACATTCCATCTAGTTGTTTAATCCATCAGCAATCAGAGAACAAAATTATTCATGCCTTATTCCAAAGCCAAACACTGCGGTTTGCCAAGAATACTGATAAAGTGTGTGTACATGATGAGTCCTGCTGTTTCTGCTCTTTACTGAGTCATGTGAGACTTCCACCAGCCCAATTAAGAAAGCATGTCTAAAATTTCTTTATCTGCAAGTTGGTTAGATAAAATAAAAATAGCAGGTGGTGTTAAACTGTTGAAGGCTGAGAAACAAATTACACAAAATCAACGAGTTCAATAGATGCCTTTCAGATTTAACATCACAGAGGCTCATTTCACTGTGAATAACGTCTGAAAATCCAGCAACTGATTTCTTTTGTTGATGCTGGAAAAACATTAGCATATTTTCTCAGAGAAGAAAAGAAAGAAGGTGCCTGGACTAAAAGTATGGAAGAGAAAATCAAATAAAAAAATGTGTTGGCAGAAAGTTGCTTGGCAGAAAAGTTGGTTCAGGACCATCAAGGACTTCAAAGTCATATGGTTTGTAATATCTTGATATCTCCATGCCTTATAGTTGCATTAACCACACTTTAGTTTGGGGACCAGTTCCCATCATTAACTAACAACTATGACTTTTGCCTCAACAAACTCCTAATTTGCTGTTTATTAATAGTTAGTAAGGCAGTTATGTTTAAGTAGGTATATAGGATCAAGGGATCTCAAATATTGTTATGCAGAATAAAAAGGAATAAATATGAGCTTTTTCAGTAATGGAAATTCCTGTATAATTTGACACACACACACACACACACACACACACACACATATATATATATATATATATATATATATATATATATATATATATATATATATATATACATACACATATATATATATATACTCCCCAAACTATATATATATATATATATATATATATATATATATATATATATATATATATATATACACACATACATATACATATATATATCTAAAGTTTTGTTGTTGTTTTTGTACTGATGTCATAGAAGAACATTTCAGTTCTTAAAAGAACCATAGGATAATTTAAAAAGCCTTTTTCCACTATAAAGAACCTTTTGTGTAATATAATGTTTATATGGATGTTAAACGTTCTTAATGGAACCATCAATGCCAGTAAAGTACCTTTATCTTTACTCAATCCTGTGTGTACTCTGTCCTATACCTGGGTTACAGCACATAAATCAATACAGGGAAGTTTAATTCTATGACATAAGTATAAAAGTCTGAAGCCAAACTCCAGTATGCCTCACACCTGAGGTCTATGACTAAAGTAAGTTTCTCCGGTGTCTGGCTGAACCGCAGTGCACTGATAAGAGACTGAGATAAGTGACCAGCCATAATGTGTCGCCGAGGAAATCAATGGTCATTTATATAATTCCCTTCTACAAACTCACACAGCAGACTTAAAGTTTCAATCTGGTCGCATCCATCTGGCTGGCAATGATACAAGTTGTTATAGGAGGAGAAAAAAGTTCAAGCTGCAAATCTGGCCGAGAGCATGAGGTCAGCAAGTTCACCGACTAGGACCTCAAAGCACATTGCCATCACACAAAAGCAACACAATGAGCTCCAGAATAAGTTGTATCTGGGCTTGTCACTACTGAAACATGGTTTCACAGCAGTCATTAAATCCTTTAGCTAAGGGAATCGTCCCGGCGTACTGTATACCCCCGTGCTGTAGTAGGTGTCCAGTGATTTGTAACCAATTGATATTTCCTGACAGAATCCTTTGGGTGGTTGCCTTTAGGGTTGGTATTTGACTGATCGCATTTGGCATTGGAGTCGAACTAGAACAGTTTTTCACCCAAGGTCCCTCCTCAGTAAGCAGCACCATTCAGACTGGAAAATAAACTCATGCCATGGCCAATCTAGAAAAGCTGGCAGCAGAACATTTTCGGTTGGACTCGGGGTAGTCTTGTGTAACCAGACTTTTGATATTTGGCATAAAGTCTGCCATAACCGAGCTCTGTACGAATAAGAAAGATATATGATAGAATATCTACCAACACAGCCTCATGGAAATTCGTAACGTTTTTATATTTTGGCTTATTGGTAACAAATTAATATGAGTTTGTATGACCTTCTTTTTTATAAAACTTGTACAAATTCACATTTTTTTAAAATAACCTTCCAAAAGTTTCCTAAAGCCAGCAATTATACTACAGTTACAGTTTGTGTGCAAAATGCCATATATGGGAAAGCAATGGATGCAATACATAGACAACATTGCATTAGTTTGTAAATTACAATGTATTAGTCTCCACACTCTGAAGTTATCCGCTCATGCCGTGACATGTGCCCATCACATTAGGGGTTTCACTTTCAAATTGTAGATTTATATGCTCCATGATCTTTTGGGAAATCATCCTTTGGAGCTCATCGTCTTTGATGCGAGTTTGTGTTTTGTGAGTGCTGACAGCTCTGGTTGACGAAGCGCTTGCACTTGTTTATCTGTTTACCCTCGTCTTCTCCAGCGGCTCTGACACTACACTTTGTCGAGAGTTCAAGAGAGGATCTTGCACATGTTGTGTGTGTTTGCAGAGTCATGTGTCAATATGATTTATTCAACACAATTCAGCCAGTTGACACTAAACCAACATGGTTTTTGTACAGGAACTGGGCTGCAAGACTGTTTGGTCTTTACTTAGGACTGTTTTGCAGCATGTTTGCCTTTGAATTAAATATTTAAAGACACACGAAGCCAACAGCAAAAGAGCAAACCTGTTGTAAGAAAATAATGAGGAAACAAGTTTTAGGAAAGCTGCAGTTTTGAGGATGCTGAGGGTTTTAAGCTGAGCTCAGGACATAAACACCCCATGGCGCACGCTAAAAGTAAATCCTCTCGTTTCTCACTTGCAAACATCTAGTTTCCCTAATACTATTGAATTACTCCTAAATGTTTCCTTGCTGCTTTAGTGAAGTTATGATTAGCTGAGAGGGTGACATAATTGTGAAGTTGCATGTTAAAACTAGACTTTAAAATGAGTCATCGCTATCATACCTTCAGAAAGTCATCCATTACCATTCACATTCATCTTAGCCATCTTAAATCTGTCATTTTTCCTCAGTTCTGGACACAAGAGCCAATCAACTCAGCTGTAAATTACTTACTGAAGGAACATGATGCTGTGAAGCTGGTTGGCTGAATGCACCAAAAGAACTCCCTGTCCCATCCCCTTCAATAGTGTCAAATGATATGATTTCAAAGACATCAGACAAAGAAATAGGTACATTTCACACTTTCAGGAGCCTGGCTATAATATACTAAAAAATAAATCTAAAAATATGTTGTTACTATCAAAAAAGAAAGAAAAAACAACAATAACAACAATGAAAATAAAAAGCAGCTTAGAATTTCTATCACTGTAGGGATATATAGTACAATACTGCATATACATGCAGTATGTATACATATTTGTGTGTGTGTGTGTGTGTGTGTGTGTGTGTATATATATATATATATATATATATATATATATATATATATATATATATATATATATATATATATATATATACAGAGAGAGAGAGAGGCGATACCAGGATAACATAATTAAACAATTGTACACCATTTTGTACCAAGTTCTAATATTTTAGCTAAACAAACGCAAAGCTTCCACCAAGAAAAAAAAATAGTACACTAAAAAATGTATCATACATCATACATCTTTTATTTTGGGATTACATTTATGCTTTCAGTGTTGAATGGAAATCTTACACAGTATTACAGTTTGTCAACCTAAAACAGAGATTGTGCATTAAAGCGAGGGTAGGTGTTATGGCTCAAAATAATTTTTGTTATGCTGCTTGAAAGTCTTTTCACATCCCGATAGCAATCACTAAGTTAAGTGGTCTAAATGTATTTATATTTAGTTATATCATCTGTAGAAGGTGTAGGACCATAAAATGTACCAGAAGGAGAAATGTTTAGAGGTGGACATTAGCGAAGGGTTTTACTTTTACTCTGAGTGTTATACTTTAGAAAACTTTACTTCACAACATTCCAAAGCACAATATTGTACTTTTTACTGCACTTTGTTTCATATTAGATATCATTTAATACTTAACTACATTAGAAATCTATTACTTTCTTTTACTCAAGTAAAGTTAATTCAAATATTTAAATTTTTTGTTGTATAAAGGTGACATATAAAGGTGGTTATTTGTGTTCAGACACATTAATCACCCTGACACTAGGAAATATATGAAACCGTGCTTTGCTTCATTAAATTCTCCTCCTGGCCTGAGGATGATTTTTTCAGTTCTGAAAGTAAGTGTTTTCATAGTACAATAAACTCTTATCACAAAGATCAAGGATAGTTTGATGCTTCATGATAGGAGTCCTTCACTAAAGCACAGGAAGATGAGGAGTGCAGTCTTTGCATGCTAAAGAAAAATCATAGCAAGCTCACATCCTATGAAAGCAGAAGAACAAATGGTACGGAAACTAAATAACATTTTGTGAAAGTAGCGGTCAACTGAAAGGAGGAATTTTCTTTAATAATTTAAGTTTGGTTTGACAACCAAATTAAAAGTTTAAATGAAACTGACAGTCTTTTTCTCACCCATGTGCCCAATTAAAATCTTTCTCCTTTATTATTTAAAAATGAAAAACTGCTGTAACTGCCAAAGCAATCTGGGTTATCTCACAACTCTACTGGCCAAATAAAGTTTGAGCGCAAAATGGACAGATGGAAGAATTATTGAAATAAATAACAGCTTTGTAACCACCTTCAGCACCTCTTCTGAATCCAAAACATGACACACTTCACTTTCAGTTTACTCTGTGAATGATAGATGAGTTAATCGTCTTCATCAACTCTCAGCCAAGCCGGTCTGGAGATCCAGATCTGGCTTTCTCTGTGCTAATGCCAGGGAAAATGATTACATTCCATGCTCGTACATGAAACCGATGGAATGATACAGATACAACGATAAAGATTTTAATGGAGAGATTAAACGTCCTGCTCAGATAGATTCTTCATTTTACTGCAAATATCTCTATGGGTTATGGTGAAATGTATCTTGGGATGCTCGTCTGGCCCAGAGCTCAGACTTTAGAGAGTTTATCTGGGTAGCTCATCTCCTTTCATGTCTGGCATTCAAAACGCTTGTCTGCATCACGATAAGCTACATTCAGGAGCAGCGTTCTTCCTCATCTTACACAAACACCTCCGTTCCACTTCGGTTAGAAGTTGTGGAAAATATCCAAGGTTAGTCATGGCTTTACACAATGTTGTAAAGCTTAAATCAAATTTGCTGTTACTTATTACAAGGCTCTTTGAAAATGCTTGATTCTGATTGGTCAGTCGCAGCAATCCGAGGTCAGTTATCAAGAGCATTAGTGGTTATAGTGACCGTTTCTAATGTTGGGCTTGAAAACGTACTCGGTTACTAAACGTAACCTCGGTTCTCTCTAGAAGAGCGAACGAGTACTGCGTCTTAGCTAAGACGCTACGGGAAAGTCTCTTTTCACGAAATACTGAAGCAAAAAATTATCCTTAATTTGTATTTTTGTAAAGCGCATTTGCAGCAGTACACAGCCATAGGCGAGACGGCTCGTTCGCTCATTGGCTTGTTCTGTGGCAACTGCACAGCCTATCGAGCGCGGGCTGATGCAACATCAGACCAATAAGGGCGCTTCGCGCCCTTCTTGCCACTTCCCGCCGAAACGGGTGTGGCCCAACCTATAAAAGGAGCTCGAAAAGGCTGACTCACCTGATTTATTTCATCGCCGAAGCGAACCAGAGTAAATCGTGCGCACGGCAGAGAACGCCGTACTCGTTCGCTCTTCTAGAGAGAACCGAGGTTACGTTTAGTAACCGAGTACGTTCTCTTACGAGAGCTCTCTCTTTCTGCGTCTTAGCTAAGACGCTACGGGAACCCAATGTAAAACGCCGTGCGCGCAGGGATCACACACCAATAAACCTGAAGCAACACCCAGGATTTACAGTGCACAGTCACCTGAGGGACTCTCAGAGAGTCCAGGACAGAAAAGGGAAAAAGCCCTCCGTCCTATATCTAGCAGCATCCGTAGATGCGGCAATATGACATCACACAGCCGAGGCAAGGCCTGACCAATGTGGCAATGCGGGTCTTACGCAATACTGCCCATATAACAGTCGGCAGCGCATAGCGCTCGTGAACTCAGAATTCCCCTCAGGGCCCTGATTCGACTATACCGACAACAGCCTTGCTTGCAAGGCGGGGACCTCCAGGTTATAGAACCTGATAAATGTAGACGGTGAGGCCCAACTTGCCGCCATACATATATCCTGCAAGGAGATCCCAGTAGACCACGCCCACGACGAGGCGACGCCTCTTGTGGAGTGTGCTCTGACGCCCAACGGGCACTGAAGGCCCCTGGAAGCGTAAGCTAACGCTATGGCGTCAACTATCCATCTGGATAGAGTCTGTCTCGAAACAGCCATTCCCTTGGAACGTCCACAGAACGAGACAAACAGCTGCTCCGTCTGCCGAAAGGCAGCAGAGCGAAACACATAAGTTCTTAAAACCCTGACAGGGCAAAGAAGACTCGAGTCTCCATCCTCCCCTGACACTGGCAGGGCAGACAGGGCAATAACCTGAGCCCGAAACGGTGTGTTGAGGGATTTCGGCACATAACCGTGCCTAGGTTTGAGTATGACCCTTGAGTCATTGGGCCCAAACTCCAAGCACGACTGGCTCACCGAGAGCGCGTGCAAATCACCCACACGCTTCACAGAAGCGAGAGCCAACAAGAATACTGTCTTGAACGACAGATGCTGAAGGCTAACCGATTGGATAGGCTCAAAAGGGGGACCCTTCAAGGCCTCCAAAACCGCCGCGAGGTCCCACATAGGGACTGACGGAGGTCTGGGAGGATTCAGCCTCCTAGCTCCTCTGAGGAACCGGATGACTAAATCGTTCCTTCCTATTGACTGACCGGACGCCGTTTCAGAAAACGTTTCTTATCCAACAGCTCCTGTAGGAAGGAGAGGACCTCCGTCACCTCACAACTAAGTGGTGAATAACCTCGAGCTGTGCACCAGCTGGAGAACACCGACCACTTCGAGGCATACAGACGTCGTGTCGACGGAGCTCTAGCCTGAGTAATGGTATTTAGCACTCCCACTGCGAGATCAGCGGGTAACCGTTGAGCGCCCACAAATGGAGGGACCACAACTCCGGTTGAGGGTGCCAAATCGAGCCCCTGGCCTGCGAGAGGAGGTCCCTCCTCAACGGTACCGGCCACGGGGCGACATCTGCTAACTGCATCAAATCTGGGAACCATGGTTGGTTCTTCCAAAGAGGTGCTACAAGCAGTATTGAACATCTTGTTTCTCTCACCCGTTCTATCACCTGCGGAGGGAGGGAGACGGGAGGGAACGCATAAAGCGGGCAGCACGGCCATCTCCATGACAGCGCGCTTTCGTTCTTGGAAAAGAACGCGGGGCAGTGAGCGTTTTCGTGGGACGCAAAGAGGTCCACCTCCGCCATGCCAAATCTCTCCCACAACAGCCGGACTGTTTGCGGGTGTAGAGACCATTCGCCCGTAGGAACATTGCCTCTGGACAGCCTGTCTGGACCCAGATTCTGCAGTCCAGGGGAAGTCGTGGCCTAATGGTTAGAGAGTCGGATTCCCAATCGAAAGGTTGTGAGTTCGAGTCCCGGGCCGGCAGGAATTGTGGGTGGGGGGAGTGCATGTACAGTTCTCTCTCCACCTTCAATACCACGACTTAGGTGCCCTTGAGCAAGGCATTGAACCCCCAACTGCTCCCCGGGCGCCGCAGCATAAATGGCTGCCCACTGCTCCGGGTGTGTGCTCACAGTGTGTGTGTGTGTGTGTGTGTTCACTGCTCTGTGTGTGTGCATTTCGGATGGGTTAAATGCAGAGCACAAATTCTGAGTATGGGTCACCATACTTGGCTGAATGTCACTTCACTTCACTTCACTTCACTGCTCTTAGCGAGCGCATGTTGCGCTGAGCCCAAACCAGGAGGCGTTCCGTCAGCCTGCACAGGTTTCGGGACCCGAGACCGCCCTGGCGATTTATGTAGGACACCACGGACATGTTGTGAACGAAGTGAACACGAGTTCAGAACTATACCCAGAAACAGGATCGTCTGACTGGGGTTCAGCGAACTCTTCGCCCAATTGACACTGAGGCCGAGCTTCTCGAGGTGATCGAGTAAAAAAAACCAGAACCAGCCAGTCATCCAAATAATTCAGCACTCGTATGCCTCTGAGTCTGAGAGGAGCGAGCGCTGCATCCATGCACCTCGTAAACGTACGAGGAGCCACGGAGGACTGTAAACTGGTATGCCTGGCCCTCGAAGGCGAATCTCAAATATTGCCTGTGGTTTGACGCTATCTGTATTTGAAAATACGCGTCCCTCAGATCTATTGACATGAACCAGTCCCCTCTGGGAATCTGTGCGAGGAGTTTCCTGGTCGTAAGCATTTTGAAACTGCGTTTCATCAATTCCTTGTTCAGCTGTCTTAGATCCAGTATGGGCCTGAGACCCCCGTCTCTCTTGGGCACCAGAAAGTATCTGCTGTACAGCCCCCCCCCTCGCTTTGAGCTTGAGACACAGGCTCTACAGCCCCTTTGCTCAACAGTTTTGATATTTCGGCCCGAAGTATGTGTGCTACTTCTGTTTTGACCGTAGTTTCGACGCGCGCTGAAAAGCGCGGAGGGTGTAGAAAAAAACTGTAGCGAGTAGCCTCTCTTTATAATGCCTAGCACCCAATCCGAAACCCCTGGAAGCGCTGACCATGCATCTGCATGAATGGCTAAGGGCTGGATGCGAAGCGCGCTCTGTTGACCGGGCAACGGCGGCGCTCGGGTGTGCTGCGCATTTGAAGCGGGGAGCGCGCTGATCACAGCGGGCAGATCGCTCCTCCTCGACCCCGTCCCGGCGCTTAACCGACTGGGGGAAGGCTGAGCAGGTCCCGTGGGACTCGATATGTCTGCGAGTGACTGTGGGCTGCATATGCCACTTTCAACTCGCTGTCTGCCTGTGCAGAGCGTACGTGCACGGGCCTCGTTTTTACAGAAGCCACGCGCCGTATGTGACATAGTGTATGTAGGCACTGGGGAGTGGGCACGTTTACTATGCGGCGCGCTCGACCAATCTGTGTCGATCTTATGTGCGCGAGCCCTGTGTGCAGGGCTGTGCTTACATGTGGAGATGGGCACTGAGGAGTGGGCATCGTCACTGCATTTATAGCACCATCGGCCGTGGCCGGACGAGCGTGCACGGGTTTTTTTCTTTTTTTTTACAGAAACCACATGACGCGTGTGACATAGTGATTGTGGGCACTGAGGAGTGGGCACGTCTACTATGTAGTGCGCATGATCGACTTGAGTCGCTTTTATGGGCGCGAGCCCTGTGTGAAGGGCTGTGCTTATATGTGGAGATCGTCACTACATTTATAGCACCATCGGCCGTGACCGGGACACCAGAAATTACACCTTTTTCGGGAAATATCTGGGTAGCCGTGATAACGGTTTTCGTGTGCAGGCAAGCGGGCAACCGTACAGGCTTGCGCATTGCAAAAAACGCTGAAACAGTCACAATCTCTGGAACTGAAACAGCGGCGCGCTTAGGTGAGAGCCCGGCCAAAGCGGAACTCGTACACCGGCGCTTCGATGAAGCAGCCATCGTGTGTAGTGCCGACGCAGCGGCATGCAGCATGCGTAGATGGCTTTCCTAGGATGGCTTCGGGGCTCCCGGCCTCACTGTAATCCTCTGCCGCGGTCCCCGCGGCGCGGGGCGACAGCCGGTAGAGCGAGAACGGGGGTCTCGAGCTGCGTTGCTGAAGCTGTTGTGATAACGGCTTTTGTGTGCAGGCAAGCGGGCAACTGTGCAGGCTTGCGCATTGCAGAAAACGCTGAGACAGTCACAATTCCTGGAACTGAAACAGCGGCGCGCTTGGGTGAGAGCTCGGCCACAGCGGAACTCGTACACCTGCGCTTCGATGAAGCAGCCATCATTAGTAGTGCCGACGCAGCGTCACACAGCAGGCTTTAGATGGCAACACCGCTTTTGCCGCCGTCCAGCAGAGGCGGACAAAGGTGCGTCGCTATCGCCTGTTCCACCGGCAGAAGTGAGTGGTAGTTCCTGTTTTTAGCATCATCAGTGTGGAGAATGCTAGTGAGACAGACGAACGAGTTCGCGCTGAATATGGAGCGTTCCAAGCCTTCGCCACCTCTTCGTGAAGCTCAGGAAGAAATGAGGCGGGCTTTGAGAAGTACGCTCATCCGAAATGGAAATACCATCCAGCCGGGAACGAGAGGGGGGGCGCTGGTGCAAACCACTCGCGGCCGAGACTCATCGCGGCCAACACGAGCATTCGCCCCGGCTCCTTCTCGATGTCAGCTCGTCTGCTGGGCTTCTGAGCAGAAGGCGCGAGATCCTCGGAGCTCGCCCAGCCTTCACTGCCCGAAGCTAGCAGAGAGCGCGTGTCCTCTTCCTCCGACGCGGCCCTGAGATCGACTTCCTCGGACGACGCACCGGCAAACAGCGGGCGCTGCCCACCGGGAAGCGATGCAGGGGGGGCCGGTGAAGCAGGGCGAACCGGCGAGCTCGGTTGAGCTGAAGACGGTTCCGGAATCCGCTGGAAGCGATGCTTTTACGGCGCCTCAGCGCAGCGGAGAATGCAGGCTCAGAGAAAAAGGCCAGGCGAGTCCTCAGAGTCACCATGGCAACAGCTCGCAGTGGGGGCATCCGCCGTCAGCGAGCACGAGCGCTGCATGATCTTCACCCAGGCAGGAGACACAGATGACGTACTGGTCTCCCTCGCTGAGTGGGGCTCTGACGAGCCGCAGGAAGGCATCTTAAAAAAGACGCGAGCTCTTTTACGAGTGTGTGTCGCAGGGCGAACACACACACACACATAAAGAACAGCTTGGATATAACAGAATTGAAAGGATATAGGCGCCGGATAGCGCAGCAGGAACGGCAGTGGAAGGCGGCGATGCCAGCAGCTTCAGAATGGCTCGTCCTGCTGATGTGCTTTCTCAGACGGCGCTTGCTTCCTCCGTGATCCAGCGATGCGTGAGCTTCGCTGAAGAGATGAAAAATCAGGTGAGTCAGCCTTTTCGAGCTCCTTTTATAGGTTGGGCCACACCCGTTTCGGCGGGAAGTGGCAAGAAGGACGCGAAGCGCCCTTATTGGTCTGATGTTGCATCAGCCCGCGCTCGATAGGCTGTGCAGTTGCCGCAGAACAAGCCAATGAGCGAATGAGCCGTCTCGCCTATGGCTGTGTACTGCTGCAAATGCGCTTTACAAAAATACAAAATTAAGGATAATTTTTTGCTTCAGTATTTCGTGAAAATAGACTTTTCCCGTAGCGTCTTAGCTAAGACGCAGTACGAGAGAGCTCTCGTAAGAGAACTGGACATTGCTTTTAAAACCGGATCACAAATGAGATGCTTGTCAGTAAAAATAAGACGCCTATCTACAAGCAATCAGTTTCCTCACTGCTAAAATTTTAAATTGTAGATGGGGAATTGTTTGAATACATCACATCATGAACAAGACAAACGATTATGAATTCACAAATCATACTCAGGCGGCAGACATTTCCTCAGCCAGCTTTCCACAGATCTTTTATTATGTCCCTGTATGTGGGCAGAGAAAAATCATGTAACTGTGAGAAAGGAGACAGATCACTTGAGTTTCTGCACCTCTTGCTTCAATGCCCATTTGCATAGAATTATACAGTTCTCAACTCAACTGTTGCGATGCTCTACACAACCCACATGGTATCGCCAAATGTCCCTCTTTTTTCATGTTGCTATATCCAGGGGCGGATCTAGAAAAATATTGATGGGGTGGCGAGAAGGAGCAGTTCATATAAGGAACAAGTGACCATACCCCATAAGCACCACCACACTCACTAATGCATGCAGTATGCATCAACATGTAATTAAGAGCATTATAAAAGGTTCAGTGTTATCAATATGTCAATTTATTATAAGAAACACAAGACTTTAATAGCCAATGACATTTACAGATGGGGAGACTCAACTGATTTTCTACTGTAGTGTTAATCACCATCTAACTCAACCAGTCAAAAGCTACATTTAGCCTTAGATGTTATATGAATATGGTCCCTGAAGCACAGGTTTTATTAGCTGACAATAATAATAAATAAATAAACATTATATTGTTTTTGAAAAATTTGGTGTTATTGTTTTGGCAAGTTTAAATTAAGACTATCTATGAAAACTTGTGTGATATTCCTTTAAAATAACGTTTTAGTATATCTTTTTTTTAAGTATATTTTACTGTGCAATTTCTTAATTTCTTAAGAAATTATAAAGGCTGTGTCATCTATAGCAACAAGGTGGTCAAAAATGAAAGATTAAGTGAATATTTGAACTAAATGTTTGGTCAGTAGCCTAAACAAGGATTTGATTGTCCTGTAAGTGTAACAGCAATTACATTTGGCTCCCTTTGCAGGCATTTGTAATAACGTACATAAATTGATTATTTTGTATTTGCCTACATTATGTATTTTAACAGTGTTATTATTAACCAATCATTATTGCCTCATAGTTTTTTTTTAAGTCATTTTAAAGGCTATTGATGGCTTAGGTCTGTTTTTATAGCAACAACAACAAAAAAAAAAAGATTACAGTATATTAATACTTTTTTGTAAATTATTATTTGAAGTAACAAAACCATGGTTAATTTGCAGTTGCCATGGCTACAAGAACGATGATTTGTGGTGTTATTGATAAAACCATGGGTAATTTTCGTAAGGGGACCTGATAAAAAAAACTTTAACAGGAATGTGCCTGAAAGTGATAAACGGGCATCGTTTTTATCCAAATGATTTATAATTTATTTTAATATATATTAAAAATGTATAAGGTGTGCATTGTAGCTGACACCTGAATGAACAAATTACAATTGTTTTATGACTGCAAGTCTTTCTTCTCAAATGCTACTGAGCTTCAAATTTGCCTTTGAGCCCATGTGAAAAAGTAGCATAATTTACATATGATTTACAGTTTATTTTAATAAATATCAAACATTATGTTCAATTATGCATTATAGCTGACACCTAGATGAACAATTACAGTTGTTTCTATGACTGTAAGTCATTTTCCTCAAATGCTACTGACGTTAGAAAAGTGTATACCAATATCGCATGTAACTTTAGAGACGTTCCCTAAATTTGAGACTCTCGAACGTCCAACGTCAAGCCAACTTTATGTCCTTTTCTTCTTCGTCTTTTTGGCACCAGAGGGATACATCCTTTTTGTGACATTGCTTATCATTTATTACAGTGACGCGCACTTGCGCGCCGGCGCGAATTGTCAATGCACACAAGGTGTCTATGCGCAATTATTCATTCATTCATTCATTCATTTATATCACTTGTTTAAGTTATTTAATTGTTTAAAAAAAAAAAAGGGGGCCCCAAGCAGCCGCTTAGTTCGCGTATGCCTCGGGCCGGCCCTGGATGTTAGAAAAGTGTATACCAATAATATCGCATGTAACTATAGAGACGGTCCCTAAATTTGAGACTCTTGAACGTCCAACGTCAAGCCTTTGGACTTTATGTCCTTTTCTTCTTTCTCTTTTCGGCACCAGAGGGATACATCCTTTTTGTGACATGGCTTTTCAAAAGGCTTAAATAAATCTCATGCTTCCTTTCTAACGAAATCTATTATAAAAAGTATCAGGCCTTACTGATCATGCTGTTGGGGAACAAAGTTCTGGGAAACAGATATATACAGTAAGGTGTTTTTTTTTTTTTTTTAATGTGGAAAATTACTCATACCATGGCAACAGATTTCATACATACAGTCCAATCTGATGTTATTTGACATTTAATACAGTAAGGTCATTTTAAACAGAAGGTTATCTTGAAACCTAATGTTCAGGCTCATCTGAAAACACAGTTCAGCAGATCCAACAGCAGCGCTCCCAGACAGAATTGGCTCTTTTGACCACATGTGACCTCTCCATTATTCAAATGCTGTTGTCCGGACTGCAGTAGCCTCAATCATACACATGCAGCGAGCTAGAACACCACAGATACGCCAGCACAGGATTCACACAGTGCAGTGGAAATGAGTGTCTGCCATCACTATCAGTCAACACAATGAAAAGAGCACCATACATTACTGAGGGTTTATGGTCCTTCGACTCTGTGTCAATGCCACAAAAACCTCCAAGAGCTGTTTTATTCCACCTTGTGCCTTCCAAACTCTTGCTTATGTTGAACCCTGGCACCGGCTGTCCCAGTAAGCCGATAAAGCCATCTATCATGTTTTGTCAACCTTAATTTCAACTGCCCGACGGAGACGTGACAAAACCGCAATTCCCAAAGCACTACTCAATGACCTCAACCCAAAAACATTGTTAAATAGTATGTGAAATTACTGTTTGTGCATCTCAGCGTACTGAAGAAAAAAAACATGATAAAAGGCCAAACAAATATATGAGCTCAAAACTAACTCAGACTGAGAGCCTGGTTGAGTACATTTTCAGCAAATATATAAATATTATATTCAGCAATTATTCTTTTAAGCAAGTATGTTGCAAAAGCTCTTCTGAGGAGTCAAAGAACTTCAGCATTATTCAAGATAAGAACCACCAACATAGCATATAGAATCACTAAAAGAAATCCTAAATATGGCCTGGAAATGGTTGAAAATTAAATATTGAGCTCTTTTATCACTATGTTAACCTCTTAATGAAATCAAATTGATGATGGAAATCAAGGTGCAAAATGATGCCAGTGAACTTTATGATATCTGGCCATTATTAATATTCACCAACCTCTAAATAGCTCATGAATCTCTACGTGAGCTGGAGGGAAAGGGCAAATCATTCCTGTGCGGCTTCCAGCTCGTTTGATCCTTTTATTCAGAGTCAAAGCCGAATGAATAGTCGCTTTCAGCTGGCACTGATTATCACAAAAGGAAATTAAATAAAACGCTTGCTGCAACTGATCCCCAGTGTTGGGCTAACATGTGACACATGTAAGAAACTCATGTTACAGAATCTGAATGATGGATGCAATAAATAGATCAAAAGAAAAAGTAAAGACATGGTAATACGTAATATGAGTTAATACAGTCTGTTTTCTGTACTTTTAGACCGTTACAAATTGTATTTATATTCAATGGTTTTCTAGCTGTACTATGTTCCCACTAAATGTTTCAGTACATAATGAGATTGATTTTCTAACAGCACTTTTATTTAGGCAACACTTATAAATTAAATGCTGTCTACATAGGAAGCTCAGTTTATTTTGGAAAAGCATCTCAGCCAGCTTTTATGGTGAGGAGAAGTAACAAACCACTGTGCTCTTGCTGGACAATTTGAAATTCACCTCATGCTATAGAGCCCTTGGTAGTGCAGCGTCATGCTGCCGAGGGACATGCAGTAGATCTGTGGAGTGGAACAGTGCGAAAACTTCTCAAAGTTCAAAAGATAAAAACGTGTACATTGTTTCAGTTAAAATACCTTCTTGCAGCTTAATATACAGAGATCATCTGAAGGTTGTCCATTCTGTTTTTTCAAAGTTGTAAATAAACTAGATTATAGAAGAAAAATACATTTCAGTTTTGATTTCAAAATTTCCAGTTTAATTCAATGCGTTTCTTGCTAATTTCTACAACAATTATTATTTTTTTTTTTGGTGCAAGTCAACAGTGTCATTATTTCAAGTCAGTTCAACATAGATTCAAATTAGTTCAATAACAGTATTGATGATGCAAATTTAGTGTCATTATCCAGCAAAATTAAATTCATATTTTATTCTCACCCCGTAGTATCAGTGCAGTAAGATACTTTAGTGACCATTTAATTTAACTTTAAGGAACACATTAGAAACACAAAAGAAAAAGCTTAATTATCTTGCTAAAGCTTTATAATGAGACCTAATGGTTTGTAACTTTTCCCTTCATGGGCTGTCAGAGCTCCAGTCTTTCATTGCATGAAATGTATAATCCGTTTGTAAATGGATGTCTTAATACTTGTCCCATGTGTTATAGTACATGATTTGATCACAGATGGTTTCAAACAAGGATTCAGCTTGTAGTCCTGGATTAGACCTGTATTTGAATCAACAAACATCCCATTATGTGTGAATTATCAAATTTATTTAAAACAGAAATGTTTCTACGTGCATCCCCAAACAGAATCCCATTTTCTGAACACTTATCAAAACAATGAGCCTTTGGGATATCTGAACTGAAAAGTAAAAGTGCACAACTCCTCAACAAACTGCATGACTCGAGGTCTTATACAACTGTTAAAAGTGATGTTTCCTTTTTAAATACCACTCTAAATATGTCCATTAGAGAATATCTGCCGGCCTAAATCAGTATATTTGGGCTCTGTGTAATTAGATCATTAGTTTGTTTGTGCTGTACTTCATAAGGACTTTTGGCAGCTCATTTCTGAGCGAGAGCCATATGGTTCGCTCATTGAGCATTAAACATTCCTACTGGCACAAAGATCAGATTCTGACAGATAATTTGTTTCCAGTGTAACAAGGTTTTGCAGCAAACATCTTATTTATGAGGTGCGATAAATATGCGAAAGCCCATCGAGATGCAGCTTGTTTATAGGAAAGCAGAGTTTTCACATACACATGTGCAAAGTCACTTATGCTATCATGAAGAACAGCTCAGAGCTCTTACTTGAAGGCCACAAGAGTGGAAAAAAGCAGCTATTCCAGCTCTGAAAATTGGGTGAGAATTTATTCCTTAGTTCCTGAGGTAAGCAATGTGAAAATGCTGACACTTCGGGAGAATTTACTGACCTCCAAACCTTGAACGAGTTTCTCAAACTCAAGGTTAACCCGCACAGAAAGCATCAGTCTAAATCACCTGCAGGCGTCTGCAAAAGCCAGCCTGGGTCATCCGCTGCTTCTCTGACAGGAAGAGAGAGTAAGTGGTCTTGAGCTGTCTGCTCAAAATGTAACAAACACATCAAGCTTTTAGTGTCACAGCTCATTCAGGGGTATCCTGGTCATAGTTAGGCTACTGGCCAATTTGTTATTCAGTGGCTGCTTGGAATGCAGCGTGACACCAATGCCACCGGTAATCACATCCACTGGGAAACCTCAGGGTGTCTGCTGAAGGGAAAGAAAATTATTCACCATAAAATCAATTTTTTTATAATTAAGATCCTCATATGGCTTTTCAATGAATCTGTTCATGGGAAAATATTTATAATATAGCCTACCGACAAAAATATATAAAAACAGTAGATATTTGTAGATATTTATAGACATACACAAATTCATGTAAGAACCGAGAATGGATGAAGAAAAATCAATTAAATACATTTTTGGAATGGTTCTAAAATGGGCAGCGTTCTATCGCACGATTCCAAAATTGAAGTCGGAAATTACGAGATCGTGAATGGTATGGAAGGGAATAAACGCCTATTTATAGATCACCAAAATATCAAATAATATAAAAACATTATATACGAATAAAGTAAATATGTATCCACATGCACTAAAAGCGTTTAAATTTATATAAAAACACTCTGACTGACTGACGACAAGAACGAATCAATGAATTGATGTTTGGAACAGTTCAAAAATGGGCAGCGTTCTATCGCATTCCAAAAAGGAAGTCGGAAATTCTGATTTCATGAATGGAATGCTGCATCAAATAAGTAATAAATAATGCGGCTTTTTACATGTAGCCTGCGTAAAATATCAAATAATACAGGCTACAAACTGAAAAAAAAAATAGATGGAGCTTTGAAACTGTTGAGAAATCGACAGCGTTCAGTCGACTCGCACTATTCCAGAGTAGAACGAGAAAACAAAAAACGGTTGCTGTGAAGTGGGGTCAGCTATAAAGCCAAGTCAATCATTGGTTTATCCTCTTTATCAGCCTCTCGCAGCTGACGGAACGCTTAATCCCACAGGAAAGGACGTGTGGGGAAACACTCGTCATAATTATCCACCCCGGAAAGGCTGTATTAAGCGGCTTGTGCTTTATGACGCTTTATATCCCACAACAAGCGCGCGAGAGAAAAAAGCACCGCTTTCTTCCTTACCGGCATTCATCCTCTCGTGGATCCCGACAGGCCGCAGAAGAGAGTTTAAGCGGTGTTGAACGTTACTGTCTGGAGGTATTGTTATCAAACGGGTTAAACACAGTGAAGATGTAAGCCTGCATCTCTCAGGCCACTGTATTTTTATTTATTATTTTAATCGGAAATCTTTCGTATTTCATCACGCAAATCCTTCATTCATCTCTCCCACCCACACCTTTGCTAAATCAATATTTTCTTTAGGTTTTGAGGATTTACAAGATTACTTTTAGAAGGGCGGTGAGCACTCTTCTCGTCTCCTATGGCCTGCTCATGGAGAAACTGCAGTTGCCATGGCAATTTCAGAGAGGAAAGGGAAAAAGTAAGAGTCATGACTTAACAGCGAGATAACTCGTTTCATTTTATTAAGCCGAGGCATTGTCCATCATTAGCCTACTGACAAGCTGTTTTGAACAGCGTAGCTGCTGTTTTTAATCAACGCTACAGATTTCAATAGGTCGCGGTAACGCGGGCTCGAGTTTGCACACAGAGAGACGCGCGACGAAGAACTAAATGCTGAAAAGTGGGCAGAGCACAGCCAGGCATGTAACTTTACTGGCCATCGGGACTACTGGGAGATTCCCGGTGGGCCGCGGTCTGGTTGGGCCTGTGGTTATGTATTTTGTTTTAATAATCGCAAATATATTCGTAATTATATTGTTGTATAGTCCAATTCCGGCCTTATGTGTCTCTCTCATGAAGCCGCATGATGCTTTTTTTTTTTTTTTTTTTACGTTAGTCACAATTTATTTAAAACATTACAAAAAGCAGTAGGCCTAGGCTATAAAGAACAGATAAAACGACGCGTGCGCATGATGCTGATGCGAGCTGCGAGACGTGACGTGTTCACTGCTCATTGGCCAATCAGAATCAAGTTCTAGCCTTGAAAAGCGGCCGCTTTACAACTGCAACGAAACTCAATATGTTAAATAATAAAATATCTAAGCGTAGGCCTAAAGGAGGGACCGAAAGTTGAGAGAGAGAAAACGACAAGCACTTGAGGCAGATGCCACCAAATATGTCAAGATAAATAAATTATTTGCTGGAAGGCAAAAGATTTAAGTGAAGACGTCAGCAGGGCGGGACTTGACTGCTGAGGTGAGACAGAAATGTAATGATACACGTAAGCTACTGCATTGTTTTGTTTCAAAAAGTTAGGATATTCCAGCTGTAATATGCCACCACTCACTGATCTATATAAATGACATTTAAAATTCTCAGCTCTCAGGTTCTGTCCATTTTATTACAAAATTCAGACAATACGTTTTGGCGTTAGAAAATGTGACGTGACAGGTCGCTTTAGCGCCTCAGTTCAAGTAAACCGATCATCTGTTACTTTCTGTTTAAAGATACAGTACAACTTACCGAGATGTATATATGCCTCATAAATAACAATATCGATCAATCAGTCATCAGTCAAAACAGCAGGAGAAAAATTATGTCACAGAACGTTACATTTACCTCAAGAAAGCCATTTAAAAACCATACCAGGTTAGTTGAGAAAAATAGCCATAAGAAAGTAGTATTTTGCTAAATGTGTGCACTATAGTAGGGGGGCCTACATATTTATTATATTTTCATCTGTCATTAAATAATTGTTATTATAATGAAAACTGCATTATGTTTAATTATTTTTAACATTTAATAATACCAGCTGATGCTCTATGTCTCTGTATATTTACAGCATTTATGTGAGATATATTTTTTCAATTTGTAATCAATTGAGAAAAAAATCCCTTAAAGTGCCAGAGAGAAGCCTTATTCCTACTGTCGGTCTGTGTCATTAATGTGAACAAAAGACAAAGAGAAATAACTCACTGCTCTTTAATAGCACCTTTAACAAGGATATATATGTATGTATATGTGTGTGTGTGTGTGTGTGTGTGTGTTAAGTGAAGTATTTTACATTTGATTATGCAGTATCTCTACCTGAAAATGGTGCTATTTATGATCTTTTTTTCTTATTTTATTACTGACTGTTCACTTGTCTTCATTAATGTTTGAACTTAATAGTTAGTGTTTATTGTGGTATTGAAATTGGAATTGTGAAATGAGATTGCAGCTTATTTACAGAGAAAACAATAGCAATTTTATTTTTATGTATTTATTTTTGGCAGGGCAAGTACAGTTTTGAACCCTAGTATTGAGCTCTGCATTTGAATATATAAGCCAGTCGACTTCATGATTTTTTAAAGGCCTTTGATTATGTTAAGAAAAATTTAAAATAAATCACTACACAACGTTCTTTGTCTTAATTACTCTTATTTTATTGTAGATCAGTGGTCTTTATAAATCGCGTTTACTGTAGATCAGTGGTCGTAATATAGCCTACTATAAGCAGCCAACAGGTCAGAGGTAATTTGTGTAAATTAATATAAAAAAAAACAAGTGTTATGTTGCAGCACATGAAATATCAGCGGAAATTGTGTACCCTAAGCATTAATATTTCTATTAGAATAATAAGAAGCACATCAATTAAGACCTTTAGATATTTAAAATAAAGCCTGATAAAATCATTTGCATTTTCTTTGTTTATTATTTTAATAGTTTTTTCTTGGTTTTGATAGTAATACATTATAATCAGTAATTTTACATGCAGATTAATGTATGTATAGACATGTAGTGTGTGTGTGTGTGTGTGTGCGCGCGCATGTTTACATGCATAGTGGGCCGGGCTGGATGAAGTCCAGGGCTGATTTTTTGTCCCAGTCCAGCCCTGAGCACAGCGGAGATAGAGGGGATGAACCGAGGGCGGGGCTGAGCGGGTGGGGCGTGAACCTGAGACCCGCAGTGACAGATTGATTGACAGTTGCTGTCAGAGTCGCTAAAATGGAGAGTGACTGTAGTGACGCAAGTATCTTTGCAACAGAGCGTTCATTTGAAGTAGAGGACTTTTCTCCTTCACCTGAAGTGGAAGATGTCGAGGTGTCCGTGGCCTGAGCCATATCAATTCGAGCCGCTGGCTCAAACTGCGGTCTTAACTCCCGCACCGCGTCGCTTTTCAGCGCGAGCTGTGTGGAGAAGCCCATTTCCACCTCCATTGCGTTGTAGAAGCAATCCCGCGTAAAATGCAATTTGCACACTCCAGCTCTAGGGGGGAACTCGCGGTCTTCCAGGCCAAGGGCATGCAACCACTGGTGCCTAATTTTAAAGTCTGCTGGAAAACTATGCAGTCCAGCAGTGCTATCGCAACCAGCAACACTACACCTACATACCATCCTGACCACTGTACTAAATACAGATAAATCTACACTGACTTGAATCTATCCTAATTGATGCAATACTATGCTACTAACTAACTATGCTTCTAACAATACTAACATTACACTAACAACTATGCTAATTAACTACATAGGCTACAAAAAATAATCTAAATAACTATATAATTGCTATGCTAAATAGATGCTATAATAGTCTATCCTGGTCGTTTTTCAATACTCGCAAATCCAACTCCCTGACTCACTAGTGATTTTGACGGAACAAGATGGTTTTATACTGCCAAGGGCGCGGTATCTCGTACCAAGGGGCGTGGTGAGCTGGAAACTGCATACGTCACCTGGCACCGCTTACGTCACTTGCCACCGCAACATCCAATAGGAAAAATCAACTGCCGTAGCCACCGTTTAACCTGAAGAGGGCAGCATTCAGACGTTTTTACACCATATATTGTAGAATTAAAACACTTTATATTCCAATGTCAAAAAAGTTACTCGAATCAATGAACAGCACTAATAAAGCCCCATTCTTACAGTTCATTAACTTAAAGTTGGTTTAGGGTTTAGTTACTCTTTAAAGATGATTGAGAAGTTCTGCATGCAGTCCCGAAGTTTGTTTGGACATCACATCCTCACGACTAGCTGATGTTAGAAGCATCATTACTGACAACAAAGTTTCATACAAATATAAAAGAAAAAGAAATATATATATATATATAGATGAATAATAAAAGAAAAAAATATATAGATGTTGCTTAGCTGTTAACCACGGCTTCTAATGGATTATTGATTTAATATAGTAAATTATATTAAAAAGACTCAAAAAAAATTGGTGAAACTATAAAACTGAAAATATCACTTGTACAAAAGCAATACAAATATTACATTTATTTTATAACACATCAATATATTTAATCATGTTCATGCATTACAAACCTAAGGGTCTTATTTTGACTGAGAATGAATAGGATTAACTATGCGGTCCAAATAGAAACTCCAATATTATATATTCTGAACTGAATCAGAACACATGGGTAGTTATGAATGGGCATCAGAGAAATATTTTTGCCTGATGGTATAGTTACTACATCATCTTAACAGCACTGACTCCACAAGTGTCTGATCTAGGATGCTTTACAGCTGCTAGTTTTCCATTGGCATGCTGCCAAGCTAAAAAGAATCCAAAAGTGTTTCATAGGAATAGTATATTAATAAACAACATTTCTCCTGACTTCTCTGCGTAGTGCCATTTTTCCAACTAATTGTAATGCATTCCGACATTGGCTTCTCTGCATAATACTGCAACCTACCTTTCATGTCAAGAGCCCACCTATAATGCTTTAAAATGCACAGAAACAAACTGCTTCTTGCCAACTAACTGAAAGTGTCTTTACAACTACAGTTTAATCGACAGCAGATGCATCTTTTCAGCGACCTCTGATCTCACGTAATCACTCTTCCATTGTTTGAAGTGACATGAAAATCTTTACATACCAAAGACCACATTTAAACATTCTGCAGCCCGGCTCCCGAGCGGATAACATGCTGTGGAAGATCATAAGCAAGAATTGCACTGCTGTACGCCATTCATAGTGCACATAATTATTTGTGATTAAAGCCAATCCAACAGCCTCATTAAAACACCTTAAACCAGAGCCATTGAGTGCACAAGCCCAGTGTTAAAGCAGGTCTGAAAGTGAAATTTGAGAAAACTTCAATGATATTACCAGTTTATTTCCAGCTTTGCCAATTAATCAGAAAGCAGGATTCTTTGGCACATATGCTTCAACTTGGATAAAAAATAAACATCCAAAAAAGACTGGAATGAAGATGCATACATCTTTATTGTACAAATGACAAAAATCTGTACAAGATCTTCCTTTAAGCTCATTGTAATGGTTTTTGTTAGATGTTAGAGATGGGAAAAGGCAGATGTTTCGCTCGTATCCCCGTTTCGTCAGTCCTGACGTCTCTCTAGCTGCTGTGGCCCTGCAGTCCTTCTGCCATGAACAGTTTACCGAGGTTCTGCGAGGTGAACTCCTTAATGTTCTGACAGTAGTTGTTAACTTGTCCTTGTGAAGAAGCAGAGGGAAACAAATTGATTAGATACAACAAGAACAAACATTATTGATTATTCAACTGGAGTAAATAGCACTGTCCACACAGCAATGGTCTGAAGAAGCCAGAGTTTGATGTCAAGGACTTGGTGTATAATAATGTTCTCCATCCTGGTCCTGAGGGGCCCAAGCACCGCACATTTCTGGTCATTTTGGAGTGAACATTTTTTCTTTTAAATATATATATATATATTTTTTAGATAACTGCAATGGTACGAAACTTAGTAAAGGCTTTGGCACTTGCTATGTGAACACACAAACGTGATTAGACATGGACATGCTTAGTAAAGTTTGA
Source organism: Carassius carassius (assembly GCF_963082965.1). Lineage (NCBI taxonomy): Eukaryota > Metazoa > Chordata > Actinopteri > Cypriniformes > Cyprinidae > Carassius > Carassius carassius. The sequence goes on from NC_081778.1 coordinate 29,635,453, forward strand.
ACGGTCCTGAAAAAATAAAGAAAAATCACTCCTTGTGGTTTCATCTAGTGGAAACATCTGGTACTATGCCCAAACAAAAGGTTTCTGCAAGCTCATTTTTTGAGATATCAACTTAAAATTTGCTTTAAATCAAATGTTTTACACTTTAGCAAAATTCTGTCATGTATCTTCTTTGAAAAGAGACCAAACTTAAGTCTGTGCTTCAAAGCATTCAATATATATGACAGTTTAAAGGTGCTGTATTGTAGGATTGACACTGAGTGGTTGAACTAGGTATTGGAGTCCAAATTCAAAATATTGGAGGTTTTTTTTTTTTTTCACCTGGCCCTTCCTGCTCAGACTTGACAAGCACAGGTTGCTAGATTGACGACATCAACAGGAACGAGCGCACTTGATGGTGAATGAAATTAAATGTATTGTGTTTTCCGCCAACTGGCAACCCGGGATGTCGAAATACAATTGGGTAAACTTGCAGAGTGGACAGGTTTCAAAAACCAAAACAGAAACTCGCATTCCAGCACGGAACGCACATTTTCAAAGGAGAATAAATGACTGTAGCATTGTTATTCAGAAAAACAAGTATCTTAACTTAACATATGGTATTTTATGCTTTAGTAGAGTCAAAAACTTAAACCTAAAATTTTAATTTCCAACTTAAAGGTGCTGTATTTGTGTTCACAAATGGCACTTTTCCACTGCATAGTACAGCACGGCTTGCTTTTGGGGGGTTTTCCCACTGTGTACAGTACCTGGTACTTTTTTCAGTACCACCTCGACTTGGGTTCCAAGTGAGCCATAACGTTACCAAACTGTGACATGTAAACCCTGCTGATCACTGATTTGCTGGAGAGAATTGCCACTAGCTGCTTCATGAGACACTAGACCCGCTAGATTAAATCAGCACAGCCAGCGAGGAGTGAACACAACACCAAGCCAAGCTGTACCGTGCAGCGGAATAGTGCCAAAAGCGGTTACTAGGTAATAAATGGATTATAACTACTTTAAAACAATAAAGCACCACAAATCCCCTAAAGTACAATTATATTTTGAGGAAGGAGGATACCAAGGATTCTGTATTTCTACACTGCAAATTTTGCTTATTTGACATGTCAAGGTGTTTTTAACTGGCTAATAAGAGGTTTTGTGATAATTGTGAGAATGACTTGTAATGGCCTTGGTGCATCAGATAGATTCAGAAAATTGCAAACAAATAAATAATGATTTGCACTGTATGCGGAGTCATTGAATTTGAGTTGCTTAATATCCAGATCATAAAAAAAGAAAGAAAGTTATATTAATGATTAATTTGTTTCTGTAAAGTATATTTAACAAAATTATAAGTTGCCAATGTTTTAATTTTTTCAATTTTTTACAATATTGACAATGCAGGTTTTAAACAAAAAAAAAAAATATATATATAATATATATATGGGAGGGGGGGGACTATTGACAACCTTAGTACTTAATCATCCCCTTCAGAGATGATGGTTGTCAGATACAAATCTAACTGCAACTCCATCGGGATAAGTACATGGTGAAGATTTAAGACCTGCAGTTATTCCCATTCCCATTTAAACGGATCCATTCATTGCTGAATGGATCAATTCATGCATCAATTCTTCTAGACATAGGACTATAAATTTCCAATGGCCTGCAGAATAGGCTGGAAGAAAAAGCCGTTTAACCCCCTGGATACCTGCGATGAGGAGCGTGTCCATGCGCGGAGGCGCCTGCGGAGGTTTGAACATCTTACTGATGTCTTCTTCGGGTAATGGAGGCTCTCCACGACTCTGCCGCTGGGTGTTTTCCTGCTGCCTCCTTTGGAGATACTAGAGGATGCAGAAAAGAGAAAATGAGCTAAGAAAAGGTAAAAAAATTAAATCAACTGGAGAAACTTGGGAGTGACCCAAGTAGCACCAACAAGACAAAAGGTTTTTAAAAGATGAAAAAAAAAAACAAAGTCCCAAATAAAGTCTAGAACCAAAAATAAAATAAATATGTATACAAAGGGAATGGATAAATAAAAACAAATTATAGAAAAGAAAAACGAGAAACATAAAAGTACTTAAATGTAAAGAAAAAGAATACTTCAAATAAATAACTACACCAAAAATAAACAAAGCAAAAACTGAAATAACAGCGCTAATCAAGTAAAATTAATAAAAGGGTATAGGTAATTATAAAGATAAATAGATGAGAAAGAGAAGAAAAACAATACAACTAACAGAAATATGAGAACAACAGGGAAATAAAATGATAAAATTGTTTACCCTAACCTTAAATAGAAATTAAAGGAGAAATAAAAAGAATAAAAAGGACCGTTAACTAAACTACTACTAATAATAAAAAAAGAAAAGAAAAAAAAGGTACAAATAAGAAAGAGAATAAAAGAATGAAAAAGGATAAACTAAATGAAATATAGTAGTAAATAAAAATAGGAAAGAAAATGAAAAAAATTAATTAAATAGAAAAATATATAAAGTATGAAGAAACGGGATGTGGAATATAGAGAAATAAAAAAGAACAAAAAAATTATAATAAATAAATTACATAAAAAAAGAACTGTGAAAAAAGGTTAATATATATCATTTTAAATATTCATAGAAGGTTATATGAAGCATCTTTTCATTTAATCCACAGTTTAATTTTTTGTATTTTTTTTTTTTTTAAATGTGCAGTAGATACATTTATGTACGGGATATTCATGGAAAAAAAGATGAGGAATCCACATCCTATTTGAGTTGGTGCGACTTTTGTTACCGTTGAGGATACCAGCCATTTCTGTTTAAATTAGGCATATGATTTAGGAATGCAAACTGCCAACACAGCGGCAATTCTCTTTGATATAAAATGGTGATTGATGCGGGTCATTTGGTTTATATGGTTCACCCGGGGACCGGCGAGCGCAGGGCTGTGTGGAGGCGGAGACAGGAAGGATATGATCGATGACAACAGTAATTATGGCAGATTTCAGCGTGCTTGATATAGGAGCCGTTGTGGTGACCTGATCGTGACCAAGCTGCTGGGGTCTGGCCTCATTTACAGCGCCGTTTGAGGGCACCCTTTAGATTTCTTTGAAAGGATCAACCATCCTGTCAAACAGGAAGTGCTAGCGATCTAATAAACACTGAAATCTCACTGGAGAAACATCCCCCTGACTGCAGACTGTGTTTTGTTCTGGAAGAAAGCACTGTTTTTCAAAGTGCTAATGAGGCAAGAGCAACAGGCAAAAGGCGTAGAGAAAAAAAAAATTCAATATTTCACAAAAATAAAATCATTTATGCACCATGAAGCCATTTCAAAACCAACCACGACTTTAACCCAAATGGAGAGGTTAAGTAGACTGTCTCAGGTACTCTTTTCCATCCAATGAAAGTGGGTGGAAAAATGGTTTTCAATTAGACAAAAGAATCTAGATATTGATCATTTTACAGTGCTATTGTAGTATTACGTATAAGCTATTATAGCATTTATTGACAGTTTAATTAGCTTTTATTTTTATATTTTCATGTTTCATTTTAGTTTTAGTATTTATGTGCTTTTGTCTTTATTAACATTTCTATTAGTTTTTTTTAAATTGAGAATATTGTTTTAATTGATAATTTTATATCCGTTATTTGTATGTATATACTACAGTATTTATCAAGATTTTTAATTAGCTTTTTTTTTTTATATTTTCAGGTTTCATTTTATATTAAAGGGTCACTCCACCCATTTGCATTAAGAGGTCCATTGTTAGAAAACCAGTCATACTATTGAATGGTTGTGCAACATTCTCTCATTTTCCCCTGAGACGAGAGAAATCCACTATTTACCTTTTTCAATTCCTCCTACAATGACGCAAAAATCGTCATTTGACGTCATTGTAGGAGGAAGTGTAAAAAGGGTGGATTTCTGTAAAGACTACAAGCACAAGTAGTCTGCCAATAGGGGGTTGTACCTAATGCGCTAACAGACCTATCACAGATCAGTGCCCGTGCGTTTGATTTCACCGGGAGAAACTTGGAGAAAAATACTGATTTTTCAGACGGATGCATTGGGGAGGATTTTGATTTAGACGAAGTTATGTTAGAAACGGATGTTCGTGGCTACCTTTATGAGCCACAGTACAGCGACGAGCAGCTAAAAAAACATGAAAAGCGTCAAACTAACACAGTAAAACATGGTTGATTTACATCGACAATAGCAAACTTATATAGAACTTTTAGCTAAGTGTCTAACGTTACATTATTACGTTACATACTAACTACTTACTCATTTCTTGACAAGTGTAACGTTAGTTACTGAGGCAGACACATTAAAACAACAAGCGAGCAAACATACAAGATATTTAGTTCGCAAACAGAAAAATCATAGGAGATGTGTTTCTTTACAGCAGACGACAATGTCAGTGTGTGTTCTCAGTAGCCACTAGCTGCTAATAGAGTCTAGTCAGAAATAACATTACCTCCAGGCAAATGCGTTTAGTGCTGCTAGAGCTGGTGGTTCCCGACGTTCCTGGCTTTTCGTCGTCATCATCTGGCAATGAAAATACTGAAGGAATTGCGTTTTTCAAAAGCGCGGGTCTCTTCAATCCTAGGGGGTTAGGCACATAATCTTCGGGCTTGAAATGTAAACTGCACGCCGTCTGATTTTTTAGTGCTTAAAGTGTTGTGTCCTCACCGAACTTAGGGTTATTGATAACGTTAGCCCGTAGCCACTTTTTGCACAAGTCCGTATCTTTCGGGAATCTGTGAATACTTACTCCGGGTATTTTCCTTGTTCTTGAACAACATCCCGGTACTATGCAAGTGCACACCATTTTGTCACAAAAACAGTAATTGGGTCGTAAAATAACTCTTCACAACAAATTGTGCCAAATAATTTACAATCGGTAGCGTAGAGGAGTGTTCAACTATAATCCACATTGATGGGCGGAGAAGTGGGAGTGGCCTGCGGAGCTGAGCATTGCAATGCACTATGGAGATTGTTGTCTACAGTCCACAAGCTCTAAAAAGTTATTTTCTGCCTTTTATAGGCCCAGAAGGACCAAAAAAAAAAAAAAAAATGATACTATTCTACTACATATATGACCCACTTTCAATACAGATTCATGTCTCCACGGGTGGAATGACCCTTTAAGTTAGTAATTTTGTTGTAATTTTTAATTTTGTCATTTCTATCTAGCTGTATTTTTAATTTGAGTTTAATTTAATAATTTAGGTACTTCAACTTATTGCATTTCATTTTGTTGTCAATGCAACATTTCTGATGCAGTCAAGCAACAAAAAAAAAAAAAACCTACAAACAAAACACCTTCAAGCACCATAAAAGTATAATTCTCAGCTTTTGATGCTTTTAGGACCAAAACTTACTTTTCCTTTAAATTTTTGCCTGTTCCTTGGTTTAAAACTATCTAATGGCTTAAGTCTTGAAAATATAATGCACACATTATACAGGCCATTTCTATGGGTTTTTCCTCATTTTTGGAGCTTAACAGTCATTCACTTTCGTTTGTGAAACAATGACTAGCACATTGTGAAATATCTCCTTTCAGACCACACACAAACAGAAGTCATTTTGGATGAACGATCCCTTTAAAGCCTTTAGTATTTTAGCCAGGCATTTCAAACTAATTTACATGTTTCACTGAAGTGCTTTTTCTTTACTCATTTTTCAGCCCAAGACCATCGCTGATTTTTCTATTTTACTATAGCCAGAGCATTTCTGTCTAGGAAGAGCAAGCTCTCCAATGTAGAGAACAAAAACAGAAACTTTGACAAATGTGCACTGCTTCGGTCATATTCCTACCGTGTCAACATGTTATGATGGAGCGACTTGAAAAATAGGGTTCTGCGTTATCTGATTTCAAGGGTGGCCTCTCTTCAAATGATCCTGTTTTACTTACATGAGGTCAGATTTAAAACAACTCCATACAAAATGAACCCAGAAGCGTCCTTTATTTTCACGCTCCTTTTCAGTTTTCAGTTGGTGCTCAGAACTCATGTTTACTCAATGCCTGTGATGCAAAAACCTGAAAATATCAAGGTCATTTTGGCTGATCTGTCAGCCTGGCGAAATGGATCAAATTATGAATCTGAAGCGGGTAAGGATTGTAAATTGGATGGTCCTCCTGAACCCTAAATAACCATCTATTGTACTACACGAATAATTTCAAAGATGGAAATGACATTAGTTCGATTTTTTTTTTATCGCCATATAACTAGTAAGTGAACATAAGGGAGACTTTTATAATAATTTCACTCTTTAGGTTTGACTGCATGTCATTTTTATCATGTCCCCAGGTGCTGAACTTACGTCTAACATGAAAAGCAGGGAATTTATTAAGAAATACTCCCAGAGTTTCTTCATATTTAAATTAGAACAGTTTCAAACAAAACTTTCTTGGGAATACCATTTTAATTGCTCAATTTATAGCAGTGTCATTTTTGTATTGTCTATAAACTACTATAGCATTGTCGAATATGTAGATTTAGCTTTGAATTTTATATTTTCAGTTTAAATTTAAGTTTTTGTAATTATGCTGTGTGCTTTTGTGTGCATTTTTTCAGTATTTCTATAAACGTATGTGTTTCTTTTTTTTTGTGTTGTAGTACTTAAGTCTTTTGTTTCAGTTAGTTGAGGCAGCATTTGCCATTTTAAGATTTTTAAGTCTACATTTGTCATCTAATTAGATTATATTTCAATGAATGAAAACAGTTTGAATAGGATTTGGTTAATAATAACAACAGTGATGACTTTTGGGGATTCCTGCCTCAAAATCACTTTCTAGGCCATTTTAAATTTTTCTTTAAACTACAAAAGCCAATTTAAACTGCATCATCTTCTAGGAAGTGACATCATTTTGGAGAGAAACAACTATTACCATTTACTTTTGCTTGTAAATTGTTACTATTCATTATCATCAATAAAGTTTATGCATCTGAGCTTGACCAGACCAGACTTTCTGAAAGTCACTAACAGAAATGCATCCTTAAATTACTGCATTATTGAAATGAATCCATATGCATGATGCCGCCTTCATCTTGCATTGGCTTTGTTGGTTTTACTTTCAAAAGTATTGATTACAAAAAGCAGTTTTCAAACACAATGCATTAATATCAAAGTTCCTGCATTTCCTTCAAGAGTGCATGTGCATCCAATCAACCTCTTCTGGACCTGCGCTCTTATTCCCAGGCATGTAATTAGACATTTCAGCCACTCTAAACAACGACTCGGGCTGAAATGGCACTGCAGTATGCACTTTAAAAAGCCAATTTAAGAGGGAATGGTGGTGCATCAGATCGACACCACTGAGAAAGAACCGGACGAGAGAAAGCAAATGTACCTGCTGCTTCTGCTGCTGCTGTTTGCTGAGGTTGCGGCAGTATGTATTGTACTTGTTGATATCCTGGCTCATGTCATCCACGCGGTCCATCAGCAGCTGAAGGCTCTTTTCCAGGTGGTTACTATGGCAACAGAATGACATAGTTTAGTCAAAGTTTGCGTAATAAACGGCTGACTGCACATCAAAGCGCAATTGCTCCACATTGATCTTCAACTCAATTAAAAACCCAAGATGACAGTAGCATGATGTGTCTGATAAGGATGACTATCTGCTCTGAATTTACATGGATGGAGGGAGACGTCTAATTGTAGCATGTGCCGATTTGTGAGGGGCCACCAAGTATCTCCATCTAAACCTTTGCCTGATAGATCGGCTCTGTTCCAAAACCTATTAAGCTGGCTATGTAGGCAGCATATTAGGAGGCTGTGCCAACACAAAATCTGTTCCAAGTGCAACATAGGTTGCTTTTGGACAAATTCTAAACAATTGCATGCATCCTTCATCAAGAAAGAAATTCCCTAATGCATTCCCGAATTGTTATTCCACCAAACTTGAGTCAAGTCTGCCAAGCTCTTTATGTGAAAAGTGCTATTTGCATGTTAAATGAAAGTTTCTGTCCATGTAGAGTGTGTGCAGGTGCAATTTCATTAAGAGTGCGGTCTATATATGCAGTATAAAACAAGACAAGGCTCATCAGGGTTTGGAACAGAGCCATTCAACCTCAAATGTAACTCCCCAAAGGCCAGGTGAATTGCTTTATTAAATCAAGATTAGGCTTTCCAAGAAAAGTCATTTCCATTTTTATCTGGGGATAATGTGTAATCACACAGCCCTCCAAAAAACATTCAGGAGCGTTAGGAAAAAGATGACACCAGCCACTGAAAACACTTTGAAGATAGCAGCACACTGCTGCAAATTGGATTTCAAAAGTTAATGATGCACTGTAAAATTATTGTAATTGTCGCCAAAAAAAATGACTATGCAAATGGTAAATGGATAACAGGAAGATTTACTATATACAGCGAGAACTGCAACAGGTGTAATGATATATTCATGTAATTTGACATTGAAATACTGTTACATGTGCAATTTCTGAAAGTAAAAAGAGCAAATCATAATTTACAGTGAACCCTGTGTGATGGCTCACATTTGATGGATTTTCATTGAAATAAGAGTTTCTTCATTTTTTCCTTATCAGTTATGTTTTGTTATACATTATGTAGTTAAATTATTATTTATTACCTTATTTTAGTGTGGTGTGTTATGATGGCGTTTTGTATTTGTATGACACTATGCACAGTCTTTTTATTAGTATTTACACTACTTGTGATGGACTTTGTTTTATCATGTGGCTTTCTCTCTACTGCATTTTTGATGTGGTTGTCAAAATATTTTATATACCGTTTGTCTGAGGCTCTGGATTAAATATATCATCAGGAGCCATGTATCAATTTTGTCTTGACTGTATATGCTTTTGTTGACTCAAAGTGACAGTAGCCACTGAATTGTATTTTATGAATGAGGATGGCCTAAGGAGGAGTAAATTAACAGTAAATTTTTCGGTGAACTACCACTTAATTGGTTTTATTTTTTTTTTTACAATAAAATGTTATCTACACTACTTCAGTTACTAACATTTTTAAATGATAAATTTATTTTGTTTTACAATACATTTCACAGATTTTTTTTAACAGTTTAGAACAAAAGTCAAGATCTAGATAAGATCAATGAAAAAAAAAATACATTTTAAAAGAACAGTCAACTAAGAATTAAAAATCTATCATTGAATTACCCTAATGTTATTCCAAACCTTTCTTTGACTCTTTCTTCTGTGAAACAGAATATCTTAGCCACTCTTTGAAGGGATTGAAGACATACAAATATCCCAAAAATGGTTCATATGACTCATGTGCTAAATTCCAATACTTCTGAAGTCCTACAAAGATTTGTGAGCAAAAGACCACAATTTAATCCATTAAATCACTGATTGCTCCTCTAGTGAGCGGTAATCTATTGTGAGCAAATCAGCTCAATCATTCAGGGTGAACTGTATCAGCCAACTCAATGAAAAGAGCCAACAAACAAGCAATGTTTCGATGAGTGCACCAAGGAGTTCGAATTACTTTTAAGCTATTGTATGTCTTTAGAATCTAGTGAACAAGCACTTCTGCACCCTTTAGCCCACATTCCATTGTGCTGGTCACTTTTTCTGTGCAATTACAGTCTTCCTCTGTTTCACAGGAAAAAGCAGCACTTTGAAATGACATTATGGGCAAGCAAATGGGGACAATTTTCATCCATCATTACATGCTTTCAAGTCTCTGTGTTTTTGGAGTGACACATCTGCTCTATAGACCTATTGGTATTTGCCAAGAAAGGAAAGGGCATCTCTGTACACGAGACGACCCAAATTACATGCTGAATACATTATCATTATCTGAGTGCTGATGGGAAGGCTGAATCATTTCACCAGCAGGGCCTATTAAACACTAACTCCTGGGATGTTTTGAATTACAAATGAAAGACTTACTCAAAATGGCAAAGATTGTGCCGACTTCTAAAGCATTAACTATAAAGACCAAAACACCTGCTCGCATCCCAAGTGTTTAGTCTATCAATTAGTCTGATTCGGAAGAGAGGCCTGAACAGCTGTGTCTGCTGGGGGAGCATAAACAGTCAGAGAAATGACATTTCCAGTTCCTACCTTCATTAAAGAGGACTAATCAGAGAGGGGGAAAAAAAAAATGGGATTTCATACTCTTCTTTCGAAATAAGAGAGATCAGTGTGCTATGTAAATCAGAGTTGGGTGATATAGCCAAAATCTTGATTAGGGCTGCAACTAACGATTATTTTGATAATCGATTAATCTGTCGATTATTTTTACGATTAATCGGTTTATGTACTTATATTTTAGTTTTTCCATTTTTCCCCCAAGTAAATTATTAATAAATGGTCTTTATCATTCAGCATAGATTTAAGAGATTTTAACCATTTTGCACTGTCATATCCTCATCAAAAATATACCTGGAGTTGTTTTATTGTGTTTGAAGGAGATTTCAAATAATGTTTTCACCATGGCAGTCCTTAGAGCTCCTAAAGTAGTTTAACATCCTGAACAAAGCTTAAGGAATCTTTCAGAACATATTTTCACGAAGAATAAGGATAAAACAGAATAAAATTGCAGTGCATTGTATTTTATTATTTACTGGGAAACAGCTTTATAGCTTATGCTGTGAAATTGTAAACAATCCTTCAAAAAAAGTGCCAATGGCATGAAACCTGAATGGAACTCACAATTTAAAGTAAAATCCATCAGAAGGTTGTCCAGAAAAAAAATAGGACACACACAAAAAACCTGCTGTGTGAAAAAGAGCAGTGAATACTTAGAAAAAAAAGTGCATTTCAAATATCTACATTTACCTCTCTCATTCAGTCATAATTAGGCTGCACGACTGAATTTTGAACTGGTAAACGACAAACTGATCACAGAACATGTTTGTAAAGCTTTAAATGTTAACTGTTAAAAAGCAATGTTATCAGCTTTTACGACTAAACATTTGCAAACAACATTGTACTGGAGAATCTGCACAAATAAAAGTCTTAGGGGCCGTTCACATATCGCGCCTAAAACGCGTGGAAAACGCTAGGCGCACCGCTTTCTCCTTCTTTCCAAAGCGCTCGCGCAGAAGCGCCCCTGAGGCGTCTGCCTTTGCTAAGCAACCTCCTTGCTCTCTCCTTGAAGACGCGGAAATTTCAGCAAAGGATAAATGGATTTGTAGCACAAAAAAAATCGCTTGCAGTAGCTCTGCTACTAAATTTATTTCAAAATGGAAATCCATATACAACTATGATCAGCTGTTCCTTTCATCTTGACTGAGCTTTTAACGTTGTTACGGGAAAGGATGAAGCTGATTGGTTAGTTCTTGTCACATGACCCGCGGTGCGGTTGCGGCATTCTGAAAAGTTTAAATGTTTTTAACTCGATGCGGTGCGGTGTTGGAAATAACGAACTTGAGCGCGCAAAAGACGGGATATGTGAACGTCCCCTTAAACAGTGCAGTAGTGCAGAGTTTACAGGTTACTCTTCTTTTTTAAAGGCTCAATGTAAAGTACTCCCAGTCTCCCACATCCCGCTAAATGCTGCAGAGACGCTGTTCGGGAAGCACGTGACATAAAACGAGGCCAGCTATTGGCTATTCGCTACTTCTCCTGTTGTACTGGCTGAGTAAAACCTCCGGTGGCTCATTACTGCCACACTTTGGTCACTGCAGATTTGAAATATGCACGAAATGAGCCGCTTACGGCAAATAAAAGTTATTTAGCAACGAATCGATGACTAAATTAGTTGACAACTATTTTAATAATCGATTTTAATCGATTAAATCGATTTGTTGTTTCAGCTCTAATCTTGATGTTTTTCACCATTTTGATACAATTCTATATATATCTCGGCGTTTATCTTTATGCTCTGAAATGGGTTGAAAGGGTGATTTCTTTGCAATCAGAGGAACCAAACAGCCTCAATGTGTCTAATTCACAAAACTACACTGCAGTTAAAATCCAATTTAAAAATAATCACGGCATGTTTTCAACACTAAAACACTAAATATACAAGAAAACACTACTGTTCAAAAGTTTGGGGTCAACTGTTTAATGTAGTTAAACAGTCATGTGAAATTATGATTTAAAATAATTATTTGGCAAAGCTGAATTTTCAGCATCATTACTCAGTCACATCATCCTCATGTGATCACATGATTTTCATTTACATGCATTAATAAGCGCAAAAAAAAAAAGAAAAGAGTGGTGGCTTAATTAAAATCCCAAAATAATTAAATTTTAAAAAAAGACTGAAAAAAACCCAAAAACAAAAAAAAAAAACAAATCTTCAGAATGAAGTCACAACCACTAATTAACAGCCACATTTGCATATCAACGCAGACTCCGTTTTCAACAACCTAAAAAAGACATTACTTCTTTTCCAATGCAAAGATGTCAGACTATCACAAGACATCATAATTTACATACAGAAGACTTGAAGGTACAGTAGCAAAACAATGTTTATTTGTAGGAGTCATAAAAAATGCTCATGCAAAATTAAACTACAACATTTTCAGTGGAACAAACCCTGGACTTCATAGAGAGAGTGAAAAAATGCTGTAGAATACGCCTCTTTTACAGACACTAATCTTTCCTTTAAATTCAACACGTTTAATATAGTGTCCTTAAAGCTACTGGTTATATTAGTAAAATAAAAAAGAAAAAGGAAAGAAAATTCATTATGAACGTAATGGGGCTCATTTCTGGGAACCGCTCTCCTGGAAACCGACTCAGTCTGTAATAAAATTCAGTTGAATCTAACTGGATTAGCCAAATTAATTTGGAAGAGAAGACTATTTGCAGGAGAATAAAACGTTTAGCTCCAGCAAGAAGCATTAATGGACCCCAGACAACGTCATTTTAAGTCAGTTGCTCTCATCTGGTGGGCCATTGGTCTGTAATATGGGGAAAAATTATGTTAAATGAAAATAATTTGCAACTAACCATATAACTGGGCACAATAAATGGGCTTATAAACTGACATCCAGTCAAACTCTACAGTATTTTTGGCACAGATTCCGCTATCACTTGGTTATATGGTTAATATTAACACAATATTAAGCATAAAACCAATTAAGAAACAGCTTTTGGTTATACTGGTTAAATGGTGATATACTAGATGCAAAATACACATCTAAATCCGAGGTGTGATGTTTGTATTTGTATTTGCCTGAAAGCAACTAAATTCAAATGTTAAAATAGCTGGAATGATTCACATTTGTAGCATTTCTCTGCTCCCAGACGGCTGGTTTTTATAACGGTCTGGTCCAGGCAACATGCAAGTCTCATTTCGGGTGTCAAGATTAAACTGTGCCGTCAGGCCTTGTCAGTGAGTATTGCATTTCCACGGTCAACTTCCTGGGCGAAACAGAGCCATGGCAGAGAGGCTTAAAAGACACGGATTGACGAGATAAATCAGAAAATAACAAATCTTTTCCCAAAATTGGTGCTTTGAACACCGAGTTCAGGACAGGGTTGATTCTGACCTGCTTGACAGATTGAGCAGCTCGTGCTTGTCAGCCACCGTACTCTTCTCTTGCAGATCCAACAGGAGCACGTTTATGAGATGCGAGTTCTTGATGACGATGGGGACTTCCTCGAACATGATCTCGTAGCCAATGCAAGCCTTCTTCAGCCTGAGAAAAACAGAGGAACTGTGCATCAATACCAACATATTTATTAAGAAAATACGGTTTCAACAAATATACACTACCATTGAAAAATAGTTTTTAAAATAAATGGATACTTTTTTTTTTAGCAAAGCTGCATTTAATTGATCAAAAAGGGACATTTGTAATATGTTACAAAATATTTTTTTAATTTCAATCCGGTTCATTTAAAATGTAAACTTTCCATTTGTTAAATAACTCTGAAAAAATTATCACATAGTGTTGTTTTTGGCAGCCTGTTTTAATTTTAGTTTTAGTCTAATCTTTGTGTGAAGCTGCCATGTCAGCTTTTTTTTAGTTTTAGTCATGTTCATATTCTTTTTAGTCTAGTCAAGTTTCAGTCAACAAAGTCTGAGCATTTTAGTCTTATTTTAGTAAGAATTATCCATGACTATTTTCATCTAGTTTTAGTCTACGAAAACTGATGCCATTTAGTCAAAAGAAAATTTTATTTTAGTCTCTTTTTAGTAATGCCAATATAGTTTAAGAACCTAGCAGTATAGATGAAACCAAACCTTTCTTTTAGCTAAACCCATTTCAAACAAGGTTTATCTTATTATATTATTGCTACCGTATAGACTCAGGAATACATGCACTCCAGACAAGGAAGACTCTCCGATTTGAATTTACATTTATTTTACCAACCAAACATGTCAGAAGTACACACGGTCCCTTTCTCTGTGTCACACTTAACTTTGTTTGTTGACGTCTTCTAAATCAGCGATTCTCAATTCCAGTCTTTGCGACCCTCTGCTCCACACATTTTTGTATGCCTTTCTTATCGTTTCAGACGTTTGTTCTATTCGAACACAAGTGCCCTGCGAAGTGGGCATCACAGGATATTCATCCATGATTCCAGTTCGAAGTAAATGTATATCTTCCATTCAAAGTGCACTGAAGTGTGCGAGATGTGAATTTAAACTATTTATTATTTACCGAGGTATATGCTGTCACACTTCCGTGTGTGAAGACATTGCGCAGCACAAATCCGTGAATGAATGTTGCGAAGTGAAGTAAATTTAAACAGATTTCCCCTGCTCGGGGAGTAGGGAGTAATGAATACCGTGTAGAGAGACCATGTCAATGGGAACACAGTTCATGCACGGAACTCACTTCTAACGAACTGATTATCTGAATCAGGCGTGTTAACAGAGACATACAAAATGTGCAGAGCAGTGGGTCTCGAGGACGGGAATTGAGAACCGCTGTTCTAAACAATGCTGCGAGTGGGGCTTGAGGAAGTGATGTCGCCTGCGTCTGGCACAGTGCAACCTGATGCAGCCCCTGAAGTGAGACACAAGAAACAGAAATACTGCAAAATAATAATAATAATAATAATAATACTACGACTAAATGAGACAAAACATTTCGTTTAGTCTTGATTTGTCAATGAAGAGACATTTTAGCATAGATTTTATTTTGTAAACCACATTTAGTCTCGTATTTATTCGTCGACAATATTGCATTATACATTTAATTAGTCATCGTCACATGACCAGCTTTTACATTGCATCTCGTTTTCATCACGTGATAAAGGTTAGTCGACGACGATATTTAGTCCATTTTCGATGACGAAAGCAACACTAGTATGACGGTTTCCACAAAAAATTAAGCAGCACAACTGTTTTCAACAGGGATGAAAAACGTGAAATCACTGCACTCAACCAATTCTTAGCAAGTGTAGATCAGTAAAAATCATGATTACTTCAAATAAAAAAAAGCATGATCCACACTCACGTGTAAACAATGTTTTTTGGATTTTTTGTCATCCAAAAAAAAAAAAAAAAAAAAAAGCACAATTGGATCTTCAGGATCATATTGATAAATCGTTGATAATCAGAAATATTTTTTGATTTTTAGCTCAGTTAAATATTGATTCAGACGTCAGGTGAACAATGTGAAGGCAACTATAAAACACTAAATAGTATTACCCCCAATTGTAAGTCACTTTGGATAAATGCGTCCGCAAAATGACTAAATGTAAATGTTTAAGACGACAAATCACAGTTCAGTTTGCAGATATTAAAATTAACTCATCACTACTGGTTACATTTTAAATACTGTATGCGCCATTATTTTAAGAAAAAATAAAAGTGTCTAAATCTAATCTACAACATTAACAATATGTGTAGCAGCAACTCATAAAAAAAAATGCAAATGAAATGTAATAAAGTTGGGCCAACTATTTCTTTTAATTAAAATAAAGTTTAAATGAAATTGATACATTGATGAAGAGATTAGTTTATGCTTGTTGAATTAACATTCAAACATTTAAGTAGAAAAATTAGGCAAAAACTCACAAATTTTTTTTTTTATATAGAATTAATTTTAGACATTAGCCAACTTGTTAGGCATAGCCATGAGACAGTTTTGTTACATCCACGGCATGCCCAAAGTAGTTTTTTTCTTCTCTGATTCACATTAGCAGGTCCTCAACCCATGCACTACACTTTACCTCAATGGTAAGCCCCAAAAAAACTAACATGCCAGAAATTGTTTTAAATACAAACAGAAAAAGAGTATTTTGTTCGATACATGTTTGCTTTTTGATTACAATTTGAGAAGCAGTGTGCATGCTTTTTATGCTCTCCTAACATACATCATACATACACCGATGTAATAAGTAGACAGAAAACAGAGACCCTCCCCTCGATTCAATCAATGCAATTCAATGAGAGACACGTTATTACCAGGTGTAAATGGCGATCTGTCTTTTAGATGACCACTTGTGTCATCTCATCTCTGGAGCAGTTAGAGGGGCACTGGACCCTCTGGCCCAGACCACTATCTGTCATTTCAATGAGCCTGTATGTTCTGCAAATCAAGCTGAATTGCAGAAAATTATGGAGGAGCTGAAGAATAGTTGAGGAATATCAATACTGCGCTGCCTCACAGACCCTGAAAGCAGTTTTAGATTGATATTCTCCATGAATCTGACAAGCGATTTGTATGCATCTATCATGTTGACCCAGCCAGCTATGTTCACTAGACAAATAGAAGCTTATTTTCATAATCAATAGTGTTGCTCTCCTTAACTAGTTGAATATTCAAGCAGCGGACTGGAATGATGTGTGCCAGCCTGAGAGCGCTGGCAGACGCCAAGGTCAAAAACCATAAGAACATGTCTGATGTCAACATGAACCAGTGTAGCCCATTTTAAATCTTAATCCGACCTGTTTCTGTGTGAATACAGGTATTTGCAGACAGATCAGTTAGAAACAAAAAAGCAAAAAAATGTCTCTCTCTATATATCTCTATACACACACACACACACGCATACTATTAAATATTTTTTAATGTTTTATTAAATGTTTATCATTTGGTTCATTTTATTTTGGTTGTGTGTATTTTTGTAAGTTTTAGTTTTTTTTGTCTATATAGTTTATACATTTTTATTTCAGTTTTAGTTTTAGTATATGAAAATAAATAAAAATGAGATGAGCTGTTTTTCATATTGTATAGTTTATACACATTATCTAACAATAAAAACAAAAAGTTTGTATTAATTTTCATTAGTTTTAGTTTTTTTTTTTATTTTAAACTAAATTAAATTGATAAATGTTTCCTTGGTATTTAGCTGAAATAAGTCTTATATTTTAATTTAACATTTTATTTCAAGTTTTTTTTTTTTTTTGGTTAAAAATTTTTAGTTTCAGTTTAAGTGAACTATGATGATAACACTGAAAGCATATTACTTTATTTTTTTCTTTTCTAGTAGATTACATAGTTTATATTGATCCTAGGGCTGGGCGATATATCGAATATTAGCGATAATATCGGAATAATTTTGACGACGATTTACAATTTGAATATATCGGGAATATCGAATATTTCAAATTCAAGCATACTTTCCCAAAAGAACGCGCCGAATGTCCAAAAAAGGAACCTGTAACTGCTGACTGCTCTACGCCCCTCTACTACGAGAGCTGTAATGATAGCGGTTGCCAGATAACAAGAGTTTAAATCAGAGCTCCAGTGTTACAAGGATACATTTTCTGCCTGGTGTTTGCTTATTTTAAGCAATCTGGCAACCATGCGCATGTGCTCACTCCTCATTGCGGAAGAGCCGCAGACGATAATCTGAAAACACTAACAAGCTGGAATTGAGCAATCTAATGAAAGCGTCGTTCAGCCGGTCTGTGTTCTGTCGTGAGATCTTAAAATGTATTGTTTGCATTTGTGATCGCAAAATAAATGCACTTACTCGACCGCTGATGTTTGAATAGAGAAACATAGGCTATGGCCATTTGGAATTACTATTGGGGAATTTCACTGATATGTTTACCAGTTTCCATAATATAGACAGAGAGAATGCAAAAGTCTTTGGTATTCATTTATATATACATTTATATATAAGAAATAGCTATGTGCTTCAGCAACTAGCTCCCCATCCAAGAGAAACCACAGACAGTTGACAGACTTGTGTTTTTAGCTTAAAAACTTGTTAAAAAAATTTAAATAAAATACTTATCCCAGTTGCATAGTTTAAATTGTCAATTGCATGCACTAAAAAGTTGACAGAATGCACTTTCTGTAACTGTTACTTAATTTGCACTGCTTCAGTTACATATAGGCCTACATGTATTCATTTAATAAAAAGCAGTAAGTGATCTCTTGGTCTAGATTTTTTAACTGCTTAAATTAGCTGTTTAATCTAAATAGTTTTTTTTTTTTTTTAAATGGGCAAAAGAAAATCATGTTTTATTTTTTATTATTTAAATGCAAACAGAGATATATATCGAATATCGTAAAAATTGACTATCGAGATATCTTTTTTTTTTTTATATATATCGCCCAGCCCTAATTGATCCCTTGAAAAAAAATAATTGCAAAAAACAAATTTCACATTACCAGAAAAACATCGGAAAATACTTTGAGTATATAGACAGATCACCCAGATCTAGTTGAAAAGGGCGGTCGTTTTAATGAAAGATTTAAAACGTTTTGGAAAAGGGTTTAAAGATC
This sequence comes from Carassius carassius, assembly GCF_963082965.1. NCBI lineage: Eukaryota > Metazoa > Chordata > Actinopteri > Cypriniformes > Cyprinidae > Carassius > Carassius carassius. Next base: position 29,654,015 of record NC_081778.1, read on the forward strand.
ATGAATAGTACACAAGCTCTGTAACACACATTAATAAAGCAAATAGGATTGGTGTTGACTTGAATCCAAGAAGCCTCTTTACCCGCAGCTAACCCTACAGCGCTTCAGTCCCCGAGCGAAAGACATTATATCGCTGTTTTTCTCCTGATCGCTCAGACGTCACTGCTTTGCTGATACATGCCCCCATTAGGCTCATGTCTAGCAACAATTCAAAATCAATTACCATCTGCCGAGAAGCCAGCGAGGTTGTAAACTCTGTGCATTTGTTTTTTTGGCAGACAGTGCTGACTACTCCTTTAAAGACGCCCCATCATGACGAATAAAAGCCTCTCACTGATGGCTCCTTCTGAGCAGGGACGCATTTCTGTTTGTGCCCATTAAAGAAGGCTCCCATTAGCGACAGATTAATGGAAACCGGAAAAGGAAGCAACAGAAGTAAAAGGATGTGGAATGAAGCACGTAAGCTGGTAAGAACTGAACCAGAGTCTTACCCCTCTGGAGTGAAGTCTTTCTCCTTGCAGATCTCCATTAGTTTAGGGGTCAGTCTGTAGGCCTTCAGACAAAGAGAGCCTTGCGCCGTCTTTATAGGATCTATGAAGCAAAAAAAAAAATTAAGCTAGATGCACATATACTGAATGCTTTCAGTAGCATTAAATCCCAAATATAATTCTGCATGGTTCAAAAGGAATCATTTCTTGAGCAATACAGACTAAAGACTCCATCAGTGACCGATACTGGGGCAGAGCGATGTACCTATAATTCGGTTTCATTATATTTTAATCTTTCAATGACATTCAACAAATACTACCATTTAAAAGGGTGTTCAAAGGGAATCACATTTTTAATAGGCTTTTTTCTTTGACTTTTGCTCACAGAGGAAGCACTGAATTGAACAAATACAAAACTAATGCTGTAAATGATAAACCCTGATTGAAACAATGGCTTTCCATTCAGTCTTTACCTGCACACAGCATCACTCCGGTCTACTCAGAAACCGCTGTGACCCCTCATCCTAACAGAATGATGGCTAATTTGGCACTACAGAAACATTTCTTATTACCTCAGCTCTGTTCAGAATGGTTCTGCGGTTTAATGAAGTGTGGAAATGGCTATACAATGCCTTTTTTCAGCTGTTGAAATATTGAGCACACTTTTCTACAAGTCCAATTTTGGTTTCAAAAAGAAACCGCTTTCCCTAGAAACTCAGCAGGCTTTTGTTGTCTGCATCTGCAGTCTCGTATGAAGAAAGATGACTGGATTTAAAAAAAGTGAAGTGACATTCAGCCAAGTATGGTGACCCATACTCAGAATTTGTGCTCTGCATTTAACCCATCCGAAGTGCACACACACAGAGCAGTGAACACACACACACACACACACACACACACACACTGTGAGCACACACCCGGAGCAGTGGGCAGCCATTTATGCTGCGGCGCCCGGGGAGCAGTTGGGGGTTCGATGCCTTGCTCAAGGGCACCTAAGTCATGGTATTGAAGGTGGAGAGAGAACTGTACATGCACTCCCCCCACCCACAATTCCTGCCGGCCCGGGACTCGAACTCACAACCTTTCGATTGGGAGTCCGACTCTCTAACCATTAGGCCACGACTTCCCATAACCAGGACAGAGAGAGGAGTGGACAACCTAGATGCACAACAATAACACGACATATAGATCAGAGTTTGCAGTTTGAGAAACAGGCGCATTTCAGGTCTTCGGCTTGCAGTCTGACTGAACAAGACACTAAACTTCAGCTTGATCTGAAGACGTGAAGGCTTAGTGATGCTGCTGGCCTTTTAGGAGTTTCAAGCTGATGAGAATAGATGCAAATAAAAGATACAAAAGATAAAATAAGGAATAGATAGGAAACATTTAAAATGGGTTTATGGATGAATCTGAGGTGTTGAAAACCAGTTTGATTATAAGGTCTGTGAGAAACTAACAATGCACATGCCAAATGAAGTGCTGCAGAAAGCATGGGATGAAACATCAATGGAATATTAGGATGCATTTCTCTGCAAAAAAAGATGGAGGAAAATAGCATGCATGTACATGCATGCATCATATTTAAATGTAAACATTGACCGATGGTGCCAATTTGCAAGAAAGATGTGAGAAATTCACACAGAATGTGAAATATTTTTCTAGAAGCAATAGCGACATTTTATTCCATACATTACAGGATACAGATGTGCTTGTGTGAGCCAAAACGGTTCAAGAGTCACTGAGACCACTGTGTTCAGCTGTCTGCATAAATAGCCAGCCCATCCACCCATATAAAGAAATAAAACCTATTATAACTTATTTTCAAGAAAAAAAATAATTTATAAACCATATCATCGATTTAAATAAGTGATATCAAAAGTTACTATGCTTCACTGGAAGATGCTAAATAACATTAAAACATTCGATAATACATTTCTATATAAAATAATAATAAAAAAACCTGTTAAAACTAGTTCACCTAACGGCCAAATAAATTGTGCATCAAAATGATAATATTTACAATGTGCTTAAATAGATCAAGCAAAATCAAAAATATATCATCCAGCCTTAATGGTAACGGTGGTGCATTTTAAACCACCAAAACAGAAATGGGTTATTTTTCGAGATTGTTATTAAATATGAGAAGCACATGATGATCACTGAATAATGTCTTTGAGAAGAGGAAAAAGCTTCGATAAGCAGTACATGCCTTTAATGGTTCATCTGAAATGGGAACAAGGTGTATAACATTTAGAGAAATGTCACAGAGTTAAGCGCCATAAAACAAACGCTTCCATCCAGTACCTACAAGACATTTATATTCACTGGCCGGATAACCAATCTCAGGCACAAGGGGCAGGAGGTCACACAGAGAAGCCTTTTACCCTTCTTTCATAAAGAAATCATGGAATGCAGGTGCTGTCAGTTTTCATAATCAAGCTGCGCCGACCACAAAAGCTCACCTTTGCTTTTAGTAAGAGAGTTGTATTGAATTAATGTGCTTGTCAGAGAGTTGTCAAAGGCTTTGAAATGTACACATGGTCCTTATCAGAGCGGTCACTCACATCCGACCTGCAGAGGGGTCCTGCGCACTTCTTAAAATGTCCATCCTTTGCCAAAGGTACGTCCATCTAGAGACATGGGTGGCCATTTTAAATAATACCATAATAAAACTGAAGCCAATTCCAACAAAAGGAAAAGATTTTGGAATTGAAGTGCGGCATTTTTTTTTAGATTTCTAATGTTTAGATCTAGCTGAAAATATATAGAATGGCACATGCAATGCCAAGGTCATGAGTTCGAATCACAGGGAATGCATGAAGTCATAAATGCAAATAAACTTGATTTATATAAATACTAGGATAAAAGCATCTACTAAATGGATTAAAAACAGAAGAGGTGCATTAAAAGCACCTAAGATTTCACAATGCATTTCCTGTCAAAACGGTTTTCTTAATGATCCGATCTGCTAAATTCACACTGAAACGGTCTTCACTGCAAGACTTCTTTCCTTGGTAGGCAGAGAGATGTAAGCAGATTTTTATTTAGCCTTTAATATATCAGCTTGCATTATTGATGGGTATAAAGGGGGCATGATTAAATATAAAGAATGGCACGGCAGTGTGACAGCCGGAGCTGTGAACCGTGTGTTGAATACAGGGCAGAAAAATACTCCACTTCCGGAGTACACCCTTCAACCAAAACACGGTCTGGATGCACTTTATACTTACACATTTGACAGATGCTTTTATCCGAAGCCACTTGCATTGCATTCAAGGCATTCATTGAAACAATGTAAAACCAGACCTCATTTACAACAACTGAGCTTATTCACCCTGTTAGAATTGTTCCCTATCGCCTACATTGTGCACCAGTTGTCATTCTCTGTACAGGATGTGAACAAGTGACTGATCTCTGCCAACACTTTAGCATTTATTTATAGTGCAGGGGGAAGGCGCTTGGGATTCTAGACAGCGTTTGATTGGTCAGAAGATTTGATAAGATGAAGTACGATGTGACGTGGAGTCGTTTTGCAGAAGAGATGAACTGCAAGCTTTGAATGATTATCTTCTAAATGCAAACAGTCACTGTTTTGGAGCACACTGCCTTATAAATAAACTCAAGACTAACATATTGATACTAACACCCAAAATTTTGATTTCATGGGGACTTTAAAGGCTAAGAGTGACTCATTTCTCTGCCACTTGATTAGACCGAACCACAAAGATGAATTAAAACACCCTGTCTTTCAATGTTACTCTCAGGCTGGCACACATCATTCCAGACCGCTGCTTGAATATTCAACTAGATGTTACTTAATTTTTTGTCCAAAGACCACCAAATATTATTTGTATTATATATATTATATATAAAACACTTGAAAAGAATTATATTTGCACATTTTAATATCAAAACAAAGGTCAAATCCTGAACGCACGGCTGATTCCAGCCTGTGAATGAATGCACTGTGTGTATCTTGGGTTATTAACTAATGAGACTCACCATAAATAAGCACCACAGACTCTTCGATTGCATGCTGGTAGCTGAACTGTGAGTCCAGCAGGGCTCGGCTGACAAAAGAGCCGTAGTGCGTGGACTGATACCAGCCGACGTGAAGATGGTCGATGTTCACATGCCGGAGACTCCTCATCATCTCCATCTGGTATTGAACTGGAAAAGATGAAGAGAAAATAGCATGAGAGAGAAAATGAGCTTATATCTGCTTTATGAGAACTGATTGTGCTGGGTAAAGAAAGTCTGACATTTCCAGGGCCGTTTATTAGTCAAAGCAAAAAACTTTAAGCTGGTCCATCATGGGAGAGCATAAGAGTGAGATACTGGAAGAACAATGGCTGGGTGGATTCCCAATAACAAATTTCCCCAGTGCACATTCATTTGACCAAAAGCACAATACTGATGTGACTTCCCAACGCTGTTTGATTGATTAGACATTATTTGGAGATATAACATACTCCATTATAACTTGCCTACATCCAGTTATCAACTGTAGAAAAAATTAATAAAAAAAAACATTAAGTGCAAACAACCATAAAAATCTACCACTGATTACTATTAAACAGATTTTTTTACATGTAAATAATTTTTTTAATAAAGCTTAAAAATATCAATAAAATATATAATAAAATTTTTCTTTATATATTGTATGTATATATAGTATATATATATATATAGTATATATATATATAGTATATAGTATATAGTATATATATATATATATATATATAGTATATATATATATATATATATATATATAGTATATATATATATATATATATATATATATATATATATATATATATATATATATATATATATATATATATATATATATATATATATATATATATATATATATAGTATATATATATATATATATATTAGTATATATATATATTAGTATATATATATATATACACATACATACACACATATACATATAAACACACATACACAAACATACACACAAACTTATTTATATATAAATAAAACATATGATACATTTAAATAAAAACATTTGAATTAAAAAGGTAGTAAAATTGTGTTCATAGTCACACACTTATAAGAGTTTAAAAGCAGAAACACTAAACTTATATCTGTTAAAGCACTTGCATTAATTCTTCCTTCCAAACAAGTGTTACCTGAGCTGTAAAGTTGTCAAACCATGCTTTCAGCAATCAGACTACATTTCTAGGCAGATAAACTTTAGTTATGCAGATGCTTGCCTTAGCAAACAGCGCTAATAAACCTTAGCAGCACACCTCCCATGAACACCACATCCTAATCCGATATGTCTCAATACAAAATTTAGGTGCACTGGCTGTAAAAACTGCAAGCCTCTGCAAGTTTGCTCGAGTGATCTGGCACAGCCTGACAGCAGAAAAGAGAGAAGAAGGGCAGCAGATTATGGGGAGAGATGTCAGCTCTTCAGAATGCCGGGTGAAGAGGGGACAGTAGTGAACTTTAACAAGGATTTACACAGGGACAGCTCACTTTCAGATGGAGGAGCATGAAAGTCACATCTGCAGGAGAGGAGAGAGGCAGATGAATCAGTCTGAACTAACGAGGCAGACTCCACACCACGACTCAGATGTAGCTGCTTATAAATAAACCCTACTGGAAAGCAAGCAAATGTGCGTGCACACTCCAGGAGACAGTGTTAAAGAGAGTGGGAATCTTTTGGATGAAGTTGATTCAAATCCATGTGCTGGGGAAAGTTTAATTGCCTGTTCAAGCTTTTCCAGGCAGTTGGTGGAGCAGGATAGAGAACTGTGGGAAGAGGAATAGTCAGGTCGCCTCCTGTTGAAGATCAGGATCCTGACATGCCACCCTGAAACTATATGGGATCCAAGTACCCCTGGATGAAAGCAAAATAAAAGTAAATTGCCTTGAACAACAGAAAAGTTGTTGAAGCGCCATGTTTTTTCTCCAGAAAAAAGATGGGACCGATAGTGCTCTACTCAAATGCAGATCTATTTCCAGAAGGCTGGAAATAAATAACTGAAATGCCCCTGTAGACCAAGGCTACACCATATATGCTAATTATAATTTCACAAAAACACAAAGACTTTCAATAATTAGGCAGATGGATTTATTTATTTTTACTCACGTTAATGTGACATTTGAGACTGCCGCTCTGAAATGATTTAGACGCAGTGGAATAGGGGAAAGGGCCACTCCTAGTGTCGCACACAAACTTGCTGTTGGCAGACTATTCCTGCTTTTTGTTTTCGTTGCAGTCACTTTTGAAAATCCTGACTCGTGAAGACAGGTAAGTGCTAAATGACCTCGTTGCACAATCTGCGAGTTGTGGATATTCGTGTCTGGTTTGAATCCAGAAGGAGCTCAGATCGGTCTTGTGAAAAAGCAAGCTGCAGGCTACCGTCAGATGCAAGTTCCACTAACTGTGTTTGCAAATTAATGGGGATTACATCATCCACATCACTTGTGTCCACTGAAAATGGATAGTGAATCCAGGCACTACCAACTCTTCGGTCATTGGGAAAATAATCAGAGAATTTCTGTATTAATCTGGTCAGGTGGTCCCGGACAATTTTCTGTATGTCAGTGCTGATGTGAGGGAATTCCTGCAGAATATCAGTAAAGTTAGGAAACATGTCAATTTTCTCCTGCAATCTCTTCTCCCACAGTTGTGGCCTAACGGTTAGAGACTTGGACTAGTTACACGAAGGTTGCCTGTTCGAGTCTTGGTGCTGGCAGGAGTTGTAGGTGGGAGGGAGTGAATGAACAGCGCTCACTTCCACCCTCAATGCCCAAGTCTGAAGTGTCCTTGAGCAAGGCACTGAACCCCAGTTGCTCCCAGGCGCTAGATCTATAGCTGCCCACTGCTCCGGCTGTGTGTTCACTTCTCACTGCTGTGTGTGTGCACTTCGATGGGTTAAATGCAGAGCACCAATTCCAAGTATGGGTTACCATACTTGGCAAATGTCACCACTTTCACAATACCAACTTCCGTTTGAATGCTTCAATTTTGTCAGCCATCAAGAAAAATTGTTGTTTCTCCCCTGAAAGGATAGATTTAACTGGTTAAAGATATGAAATGTATGCCAGTTTTACAAGAAATTCAGCCCCTGTATAATAACAGCTGGTCGCACGATTTAAAACAAGTGGGAAGTGAGAGCCATGCTTTCACTAGATTAATTGTTTTGACAGCAATGTCCATCACCTCATTTAAGGGCACTGACATTTCTTTGGCTGCAAGGCTTTCACGGTGTAAAAAGCAGTGAACCCATGTCGCCTCAGGTGCTCAGTCCAAAATGCCTACGCAATTCAGCCCTTTCGGTGCGAGATAGCCATCGAGGCAAAGGAAACACTCCTCTGCGGTCATCAGTGTTAGGAGCTCATTACACATCAGTAGATCCTCATGTGTTGCACCTTCCCAGTTGTATCGTACAAATTGCAAGTAACAATGCTTTCTTTGAAATATGTGGATTCATTGATTTGAATGGAAAACAAGTGGCTTGCTCGCACGGGATACAAAGGTTGCGTTTCAATATCATAGCTCATGTCTATAATCCGCCTGGAGACCGTGTCATTGGAGAGTGGGATTTCTTTTATTTTGTTAGCAGCCTCCCCTAGTACCTCACGGCACACGTCTGCACCACATGGGATAACTAGCTCTTCACTGATATTAAATGATTTCTTAGCACGGGCGATATGGCCAGCAGCCAGATAACTTGCCTTCAGGGTGCTTTTTGAAGCTGTCGTAAGCAACACAATACTACTTTGCTGTCTTTTAAGTAGGACTCACTTAAGCCCAAGGTTTACTCCACAGGTTTACCCACACATGTTGGATATTTAGTCTGTAGGTGACGTTCAAGTTTGGATGGCTTCTTGGACTCCTTTGCTAAAACCTCACCACACTCAACACACTCTGGTCTTTCCATCTGAAAGTGAAAGTGATGTGACATACAGCCAAGTATGGTGACCCATACTCAGAATTTGTGCTCTGTGCATCTAAAGTGCACACACACACACACACACACACACACAGCACACACTGTGAACACACACCCGGAGCAGCGGGCAGCCATTTATGCTGCGGCGCCCGGGGAGCAGTTGGGGGTTCAGTGCCTTGCTCAAGGGCACCTAAGTCGTGGTATTGCCAGCCCGAGACTCGAACCCACTCGAACCTAGGGTTAGGAGTCATTCTCTCTTAACCACTAGGCCACGACTTCCCCCTAAATCTGACGCAGTGGATCCATATTTAATATAGTCTGGGTAGTACTTGCATTGTTTACATTTTGCTGCTTTGAAGTGGAAGGAGTTTCTGAATCTTCTGCTTTTTTTCCTTTTAAAAAAAAAATGCATTTTTCAAGCTAACAGGCCGTGGCTGCGTACAGTATAGTAGGTCTGCCATAGCAATGCATTGCAATCGCTTGCGCTATCATTACCAAGCAACAGGGTAAATCGATGCTAGCATGCGTTACATTACATAAAGAGTAGGACCTTGTCCAATAAGCCATTCGCAGCAGCGATACATTGTGATTGGACAGTTAAGGCAATAATCAGAGCCATTGCTCGGGCAATAATGATTCAACATGCTACATTTGAAAATACAATTCGTTTGATCAGAGTGCCCGTGTGTACAAAGAAAAAAAAAATCAAGTCTAAAAGTGTTGTTGGCTTGAGAAAAAAAGCCATATCAGATGAGACCCCTTAACTGTAATATTTCCCAGTGGAGACGGAAATCTCAATCTAATCCATGCAGGAAAGCATGTACAAAACCCAAACATAATGCAAAACATTGACTTGCCTTAAAAATCACAGCTGCTCTTGTGCCGTAGAGCCATCTTGATAAACGCACAATAAAGTGGAAGAACTATTCTTCATTTCCATTCCATGCTTCAAGCAGCACTCTCGGGACTCAGCGGCAGATGATATTCCTCAGAGGAGAGAACTTCCACTAATCATGCAGAACGACTCACTGGTGAAACGGTTCCTTGTGCTATTCCACGTCCATCCAATTCCACTCCTCTGAAGGCAAGTGAATGGCAACCAACACATCCAGCGGTCGGTCCCGGGGCTGCATGAGTGGAATAAATTCAGTACAAGCGTTTGCTTTGGCAAATTCAAGCGTGCCCACCAGACCTAACAACTAAATTCATCACCGCTAGGTCCTGACAGGCGAAGCAGAATATGAATGAGACACTGAGATGTAATTTTATCCAAAACTCTTGGTTGGCTTTCTCCAAGCGAATGCACAATGGGGCGACGTTTTAAAGCACTAGATTGAAGCAAAACAAGCGATTCAAATCTTCAAGTCTCAAAATAAAAACTCTCATGGTCACGGTTCTAGTGAGAGACCGCTCTGCCATAGTAAACAATCCCTACAGTGCTGTAAAAGCTGATAGGTATGAGGCAATACATTCAGCACAAGATGCCATTTGCATTCCCATGGAAGCCTCACAAATGACACTTTCTTCATATGAAACCCTTTAAAAGATACCCATGCTAAATGAGGCTAGGATGAGGAAACATTTACACAGCTTTTTCAATAATCACCAAAGAAAAGGTAAAGCATGAAACACTGACTGTGTTGCAACAATGAACAAAATGGCTTTTACATCTCCAATAAAACAATGTCTTTGAGGTGAAAATCCGGTAACTAATGTGGGATGCATATGCAGCAGTCGTCAGTTTCAAAACAAAATGAAAAACACTTCAGCGCAAGGGTGCTCCCTTTGCATAAATGCCTTTTGAACGGGTATTTCATGGTGATAACTCACTCCCTTGATCTTCACCGAAAGCACAAGTCTCATTTAAGCCAGGCTAGGATGGAAAGCTGGGATTGAAATGCATTGCATCCCATTGTTGCAGCGGCTAAAGGTTCTCATTGTGGCTGTATAAATCAAAGGCTTTTGCACGCAAGCAGCACATGAGGGTCAAACACCACCCGACCCGAATTATTTGTTAAAACACCACGGGAAGGAACATTAATTTCATGATACATTGGGTTCTGCTGTCAAGCCTTGAGTATGAAACACATGCCACGTAGGACACAAAGACCTCATTACCTGGACGTGCAGTGACATTTGATTTGTCAGTGACTGTGCGGGAAATATCTTTCCCTGGCTAAATCTGCCATTAGGCCAACACAGGCCTTCTATGTAGAGTGACAAAGGTAATGAGATCGTGTGAGGCTGGAGAATAATTTATCGCCTTTCGCCTGATTTCTTAGCATCAGGACAACCATGAATTTCGATTGGCAAACAGGCCCATCAAGCATGAGCGCAATAACTGGCGTCTGGAAATGCACGCTTTCACATCCACCACTTCTCAGGTCATGTACCGCTCAAGAACACATTGTAATTCATCAAGGCTTGGAGTTTTGCAAATGGATTGCTTATTATTGGCCAGGGCTGATAGACTGAGCCGTAGGCTAGAAAACATGAAGTATAATGCCAACATAATTTCATTCAACTTTTCTGCAATCCATTAGCAGCTTGGACTACCAAACAGAAGTGGCATATAAAAATCAAATATCAAGGGCATGTTTTGCACCGCAGGTCCATCTGTAATGTGTTCTTACACGTTTCCAAATACTCACAACACTCATCTGATTTACAACCAATTCGCTGTAGTGCAAGAACCAGCTGAGGAGCCAGAGCGAGGCAAGATGTTCTTGATTATTTCAGATAGGAGTAGCTGAACATCGAATTCCTTGAATAATTTGCATAGATTGTCAACTACAGGCAAACCAACAGCAATAACCTGTTTGGGTTCAATAATATAGACCATATATATAAATTGGGGGAAGGGGGGTATGACTAGAATAGAGAAAGAAAAAAAAAAAGCTACCGGAGGCGACCACAGCCACTCTGATCAATGCTTGTGTTTATTGCAGAACACTTCTGAAGCAGCTCTTTGAGCAGCTTGACTAAAAATAGTATTTTATGATTGGTCACATCGTGGAGGAATAAACAAAACCTCATCGGGTAATGGCAACATAACACGCTGATCGTGGGCTGCTTTTAAATGAACATTTATAAAGCAAAATATCTTTGGCCATATTAGCCTACTCTATAGCATTAACACAGGCTTTACTCCTTTTAAACTTTATTTGGAATGTCACCATTTCTGTCACTGCAATTTCCCGATCAGATGAATGAACAAATACACACACAAAATTGCCTGCCTCATGAAAAGTGAAAATATTAATAAATAATTTACTTAATATTTGCATCATTTGTAATTTATTCTATCCACCCGCGAACAACCCACAAGTAATGATAATGCATTTTTTACTAACTGCGCTGCATTTTATTCAACGAAACAATCCTTTTGGAAAATCTATGTGGTGGTCATTTTTGATATAGTGACGAGCCGTCACAAAAAACTCAAAGTATAGGAAACACTGAACACACCAAGTCAAATGACCATAGTGATAAAATAAAAGATGTCACATATTACACAACCTGCTGCTAAAAAGGTTGGTTTTAAGTATATAGGCTTTTCTGTAAAAAAAAAAAAAAAAAAACAAAAAAAAAAAAAAACCTTTGCTCAGAAACTATTTAGTTCCAGTTGGAAAAGTAATGCATCAAACCAGAGATTTTAATAAATCATTTAAGATGGAACTGCAATAAGAGTTTGACACTACTGTATTCATTGTAACGCAAAAAAGTTTATAATATCCATTTATTATGGTTCACCCAAGACTTACAACCACTACGCACAGCTTCATCTACACTTACAAATTTGCAGAGCCCAAGATTCATGCCTCAAATAACCATAATAGCCACACTAACGATAAGACAAATTACAACCATATTCAGCCTGACAAGTAAATCCAGAACCTCTAAGGATGATCATCATGAATTCCAACATCATTTTCCTCCCAGTGAACCTTAAGAATAAGTCACAACCATACCGAAAGACAATGCCACGGCTCCTACAGGCAGCAGCGGTTACAAACAAATGGATAGAGATCTGCATTATGCATTCGTCTCAGCCTTCCAAAGCTGCAATTCTCTAATTTGATACAGCAGTGTGGCCTGCGTGATGGTACTGCAAAATGGGCAATCTGAAACACGGGCTTTATCCCAAAAAAGAGATTAAACCAGATGATTTGAAACCACCACTGTGCACGTTCAACCAACAAAAGGTCAACACTGGGCCCTCTGACACCCACCATTCTTCCATTTGGAACAAGATCCCTCCCATTGTGACAATCTACTGCGTCACTGTTTCCACCCAGCAAGTCTGCCAACACCAGATGAAGCTGCAGTATGGCAAAAACAGGATCCTGGTTCATTAAGCACAAACCACAGCAAGAATTAACAGAGACAGCAGGCCAACAGCATTTCCTCACTCTAGAGCATTGTGGACATTAGTCAGAGTAAACACCATATTTAATTTATGAATAAAAATGAATCTGTGAGGGACAGATGTGTGTCAACCGCTTAGATACCAAAAAATCTGTTCATCTAGAGTTGCAACCAGAGTAGTGCAAAAGTCATTTTGAAGAACTGACTCCTACTCAATCAGTCCGAATATGAACTGAATTGGCAACAGGACATTCAGTTAGAAACAGAGTACAAATGACAGGAAGAGGAATTTCCTGGAATACAATTCAAAGAACTGACAGGTGATCCATAAAGTTTGTACACCTCGGTGAACAAGCTAAATTATTAAATATGATGAAAAACAAAGTAAGTACATTTCAACAGATGACATTTCTAACCTATCTGTCTAGCCTGAAACCGATGACCTTTTAAACACTTTTTAACATTTTCCAAGACAACTTTTGAAGTTTGTCTTGACATACATTGCTTTTTCAGTTCAGTTTTATTTGTGATTAACATTTTTCACAAGATGTAGTTTCAAAGTAGCTTTACAGAAAATGCTTTTTTCAGTGTCACAATTGTGTTATTCGGTTTAGGTTTTTGAAATTTGCTTTAATTCTAACCTATTAAACTCAAAGACAAACTGAACAAATTCAGGGACTGAATTTGAAAAGTAATTCCAATTAAATTTTAAATGGCGCAATGGCTCAATCCTGTTTGCCCCCTTCCTACGTTTTTAAATGATCCACCATCAGTGTTAAGTCGAAGAATTAGTAAATCTTTTAAAAATGAGTCTCAAGACGTTTGGTTCCATTCGGTTTTGTTCCACCTAGCCGTTTTGCACATGTTAATGTACATGTTGGGTCCAAGTTCACCTTTTCGAAATCCTAATCCTCAACCAACTGGAATGGAAGACGTTTATATGTCTTTATCTTAATTTTATGTTGATTTTTTTTATCTTTCAGGTCAAACATTGCATAGATTCATCTGTATTCTGAAAATGTCTGTCAAAATTGAGTACAAGTCCACTCGAGTCCATAGAGTTAATTTATAATTGAGGTCCAAGTATCCAAAATTTCCAATGTGTCTAACAGAAATGTCACATGTCCAACCAAAACATGAACCTGCAGCCAGCCAAAAGACCAATTAGTTGATTTTGAAAAGTGGTTTTGTACATCCTTAAATAAGACCCAAAAATGGCATCCACCCCAGGAAAGGTCCCCAGTAGATGCTGCATGTCAAACTCATTGTGGATTCAACAGTTGATGGGAAGATAATAAAAGCCCATTTTTCATGAGACGGCAACTAGAAGGCATGAGTGCTGGTGCCTGAAGATGGTCTGTGAGGAGAATCCTGTGGGGCCGGCGAAGTAAAAGGAGGGCGAAACACAACAGCTTGAATGATGGGATGTATTTGTCAAATGAAGGGTTGCTGCTTTGGTCGACTCTCGTCCCATTAGAGCACAAGATATTGACTTGTATAAAGCAGGCTGATGTTTATTTTGCCTGTCTGCTTTTCTGCAGTGGTGGCAGCGCTGCATCAGGGTGTCAGGCACTCACAGGGCTCTCTTAACTAAGATTAATTGCAACTAATCGTCGATGCATGGTGGAACACGGAACAAAGCGAGCCTCAGATCCTATTATCCAGCTGCTCGGGAGGAGAAAATTAGCTAGCTTGCATCGCTGACGCGAGGGGAGTCGTGGGAGCTCGTTATGTTGTTTGCTTCCAGTCACACATGCATCTGTCAATAAGACAGCGAGAAAACACTAGCACTGGCATGTCACCATGACAGTCCCTCTGTATTTCATGCAATCCCCATCCCTCCTGCTAGCTGAGAAAGGAGAACAGAAGAAAATGTATGTGCTCGCTCGCTCCTCCAAACGCGTCCTGGTGCACATCTGCAAATGGTGGATGATTTCATATTTCACACTTGTTCTGCAGAAAGAATGGCTGGCGAGCTTCTAACTACCGGTAGGATTTCAAGTGGTAGGATCTACAAGAAGATTCAATATGACTTACATTGGCACAAGGACGAGCGCTCTGGCATGCTAGGATGGAAAGGGAATTGCTAGTTCCTCATTGTTTGATGCAACAACAGGCTCAAAAAGGGCATCTTTTCACATCTGCAGAAGGACTGTATCTTATCTGGACTTTAGATGGGGACAAACAACAATGGATCACATGGTTTAACATGAACGTCATATTTCAAGAAGTCAATTAAGCGGGAACCTATTTATTTTACACAGTAATGCCTTCTGGCTGCCTGCTGGATGAAATATGCCAGATTATAACAAGCATTAGCCAACTGTCATTATAATTTTTACATTATAATGTTATTATTAGTTGTGTGTTTGGCATCTTTACTACTAGAAACTGTGTTGATGTCTATAAACATTAAGTTCAAGTTTATTCGAAATTCAATGTTTACAACCATGCTAAAGTATTACTCTTGGAACAGAAAAATGGTTTAGTTTAAAAGGGTTTTAGTGGTCATGATGTCATTAGGGAGACAATGAAGGGTAGTTGAGCATCTTTGACAAAAGAAAATCAAAGAAAGATTGCAGCTGTCTGGATGGAATTAAATTATCAAATTGAAATTGGTCGAACTGGATGAAACATTTTAAAATTAGGGTTTCAAAAAAAAAAAAAAAAAAAAAAAAAAATTCCAGGATTTTTTTTTTTTATATTCCTTGGATTTTTTGGAAAGATTCCAGAAATTTACAGAACATTTTACACCCCTTTGCAACCCTATTTACAATAACGTTAATTTGTTCATTTAATATGCATTGTTACTCAAATGCTTAATTTATACAAAATTATATGAACAGCCATTTTCAATGCAAGATCAAATATACATGCAGACAAATAGGCTTCTTTGAAAATTACAAGAAAACTATAAAATGTTACAATCCTACATAGTTTTCTGATGAAAAATATTAACATACTGAAAAAAGATTACTTAAAATTAAAATGCTTAATTTCATTTAAAAATACAAACTGAAATTCAAAACGCAATTCAAAATGTAACCGACAGCAAAGACGGCGTCAAATTATTTGAATACTGAATTCCTATTTTATTTGAACACTGAATTACGATTGGTCCATTTAAACACTTGACCATTACACTGCAAAGAAGTGTCAAGTTTTGTGTCGATTCTCATACACAGTTGAAATAATACATGACATTTTTTGTCAGCCAGAACTAAAGCCTAAAATCCGAACTTCCCTAAATATTAACACGATTCTTCTGCTTCAACACAAGCACCGTCATTTCCTTCTGGAAATGCAAATCTGGTTTGTAGATTAATTATCCAATGTGATACGATTTTGACATGTCAGTTCACAGCCTTTCATAATCTGACAGATGGCACTTAATTCTGTTGACGTGCTGGCAAAGTGCAACTTCAAGTGCTCTGCTGCTGTTCAGCTGCAAAGCTAATTTGGAAAATACACTGTCAATAGTGATTGGAAAAAGTGGTGGCAGGCAATCAATTTTTCAGTCTGCAATGATCCAACTGAAGCAAGAGTTGAAACGCAAATTCTTCCATTTTACAGTCTTATGAATCAATCTGCAAAACATGTGGAGAGGAGAGCAATTTAAATTATACATTCGGTTTTTTTTTTTTTTTCATAAAATTACTGTCTGTATCTGGATCATTCTTTTTGTATAAAGGCTATTTAAATGGTTCTTAGGCATTTTAAATGTCATTACATTTAGACTTCCTAAAAAGAGACTGAAAGACCCCTTTCAAAAAGCAGTTTGTACCTGGTGGATTTAGATCGGAGCAAACCTAGAAAATTCATAAAAAGGTCCATGATTCTTCCAGGCCCCAAAATAATAAGAAATCTTATGTCTACAAGCCATGTTAGCTGTATGAGCAAAGGGACACAAGAGTGATAGAAAAATATAGACATCAGTGGCACCCTGGGAAGTGACTTCATGCCTTCCATCTCTTCCCTTCATCTGACTCTGGAGTCACAGTGGCGTGATTCCCGGAAGATACTTGCTAGTCACTGAGGCTGATCTTCCTGCACTTGTGATTAATTATGCCTTGGAGAGAGGTGCAGAGCAATCTACTAAAACCGTGGACAGGACACATTCAGTGGTGGCATCAGGGACCATTAATAAATCAGACCATTTAAGTAGAAGATGGGAACACTGCCAGGGTCATGATGGCGGGCCACGTCCCCTGAGAAACCAAACGGGAAATGGATCGTGATTCCTCACTGATTAGCTTACCCTTAAGGTGTGCATTAGAAGCCAGTTGTTCAGGTGTCTGATTGTTCTCAAGGTTTCCCAGCC